>NW_010555172.1:14375-19036 GCF_000687285.1 Phaethon lepturus | reverse complement strand
CCCCTCCGTGTCCAGGCAGGGACGGCAGAGTTGCCGCACCTTCCAGTCAGGCGAGGTAATGGAAAATCTCCCAAGCAGATGGGCTGGGAGAGAGGGAGACTCCAGCCTGCATGGGAGCTCAAACATGTCTTTTGGGGGGGAAAAAAAGTCTGCACTTGGTTTGAGTTGGTAGCTGGTTTTATTTCATTTTCCAAAACTGATTGTATTTCAACATTGCTGTTACCTTTTATGTGACTTACCATAATTCTATAATGCATCTTCCAAAAAGAGAGAAAAATGCAGTATTCGGCATAAGCATATCTACAGTTATCTCAGGTAGTGCACTCCTCAAGACAAGTAGTGACTTAGGAGCTTCTCCACCCTGCAATAGGACTTTGGATCCTAAGCACATACAGTTTCTTTGGGGTTGTACAGTGTGTTGTCATTTCTCAGTGTACGCTTTATAATGATTATACTCCTGCCTGATGGCTGCAGTGGCTTTCACATTAAATATATGCCCCGCTATGACCTTATTCCAGCAAGGAGACACACCTGCCAGCAACTCTGGACTAGCAAAGAGAAGAGTAACATTCCTCAGAAGTTTGAAGCATTGCATTTCCAGCTGTTTAGCGTGTTTTGATTCAAGGAGCAAAGAATCACTTTCTGGTGTCATATTTCTGTCTGTTCATTCAGATATTACTAGATCTGTTATTTGGATTCTGTGTGACGTAACATGTATTTGTTGTCAGATAGTGAGAAGACAGGTCTGCAGGCAGGTGTGTGCTTCAGAGACGTCAAATTCTGTAAGACCCAGCTGTGCATCACAGAGGGAATGAATGAATGAACCAAATACCTTTTAGTTGCAATGTCTCTACAAGTAAAAATTCAGAAGTTTTGTGTGGAATTTATGGAAATGCCACTGTGGAAGTGATACGGCAACTTCACCCTCCTGTGCTGTCTGTAGATGATGAAATGTGGGCCAAGGGTGTGATGTGAACCAGCACTGGTTTCACCGCTGCTCATATACTCTCTCTGAAAAGGCTGGGGCTTGTAAATATACAAGGAGAATGATCTGTTCAGTTCTTGCTAGTGACCTCTTTTCCCTCCAACACTAGACCAGGTACAGTATCACTCTTTCTTCTCTATTAATATTTTCATGCCATAAGATGCTTCTCAGATACCTTTGTCCCTGTGGAAGTGCTGGCATTTAAAATAAACCCTCAGATGATTTATGCTCTCAAACAGCCCCCCCAACAAAGATCCTAGGCAGGTGACAGTAAGAGCCAGTGTGGTTTTGGGAACAGTGTGAATAGGTTGGAGGACTAATTTCAGTAGTACAACTAGATGAGAAGCATTGTAGACTTCCCTTGGCATTTGCTCCATATGCAAAACCCATCTGCCACTGAACCGCAGGATTGTTTTTACACATGGCCTGTAAGTTGTACCTAGGAAAATGTGACAGTTGAAATGGTTGTGGGCAACATGTTTTATGGAAGATTTCTGTGGATTATAGTACAAGAAGAGCTGCCCATCCTAGTAACAGACTTTTGGGAGACGTCTTTCAAGCAGATGACAGCTGGCTTTGCTTCTTACCTGTGTTTCCTGGAGTCTTCTAAAATACTGTCAGTGCATTCTTAAAGAGGGGTAGTGTCTGCTCTTTTCCTACTTACAACAGTTTTATGCTGATCTTAAGACCATTGATTTAAGGAATTTACTCCTGATCTGCAGTAGAAAAGAGAGAAGAGAATAAGGCCCCGAGGCTCTTCAAACCTCAGTCATCTGCACATCTCTGGAGAGTCAGCCAATGTCAAGACCAATATTCCAGGCTTTAAAAGTCAACACTGATATTGCTAATGCCAAGTAAAACAAACATTTTAATGCATTAATTATGAAGGTGGTTGCTTCTGAGATTATAGCAAGAATCAGTTCTTAGCCTCGTGAGTGTGATCCTCCCTTTTAATTTATTTAAAGGCATGGAATACTTTTATTTGAAAGTTGAGATGTTAGCAGTATTATACTCGTTTCCCTTCCAACCTACACCTTTCAGTTCATAGTATGAAAAGTCATTAATTTGCTGTAATAAGCAAGGCAGTGGGTGGATTAAACTGTAAACATATCTTCTGTAAATTTAATGCAGTTAAAAAGCAGGCTGGCATTTTTTTTAGTTCTTGCCTTTGGACAGGAACTTTTTCTAAGATCCAGACTCTTTGACTTTGGCTAAGGTTTGACTAGAATTTGTGACACTTAACTATCCTGTGTGATAGGGAGATAGGTGTGAAATAGCCTAAATTTGGAACACAAATGAGGTTGAAGGATGAAAGGATACCCACTAGAGGTGAAGAACTGTAGTCAAGTCTGGACCATTACGAATTAAGAATTACCATTAAGAATAAACCCCACTATAAGTTTTTATTTTTGCTAAGACTTAATGTGAATAGTGCTGTGAATCAGTTATCTTACATAGCTTACTACATCATATTAAACGAAAAAATTAGCCTAAAGCTGTTATCCCTTTAATTCTGATTAAGACATAAAATAAATCTTCAGTCTGTCATTTTCACACTGATTTGTTCATACTCAATTTTTTTACAGTGTAATCAGTGAGAATTTGGTCTCCATAAGTAGTGAATAAGGCTATCTAGAGTTCCATGGTGATAATAAATTATGTGTTAGTCAATAAATAATAAACATGTAACTGCAAAATATGTCTAGATCTCTGGCTAACAGCTGGTTTCTGCCCCTAAAAGTACAAAATTTAAGATCTTTAGTTTGTTCATGAGAAATGGCTTAAGCAATCAAAGGTCTAAATACGGTCTAAATATTAGATCACAAGCTTGTTACATGTAATCAGGAGGTACAAGCTAGTAACCAAAATTCAGTCACAAAAGATCTGAATTATCATGATGTTTTCCAATAGGCAATAGTTAACAGTGTAGATATTTCTGTAATATACTTCTAGAGCACCCAAAATGTCCTTGTGTTCTCTATTGTATTTTCCCTTGGTCTGAGATGGTGAAATTATTATTAGAGAGGAATGATGCCACAAAGGCTGTTGTTTTAACTCGTGACTCTATCACTGCCTCCCACTGTGTCTCTTCAAACAAAAGCCACCTTTCCTCACCGTCAGAGGTCCACAAGAGGTCTCTTTACCTCCTTTTCTTATCCCATGCTATACTGATAGCTCAGCTCCTAGCCACTTATGCCAGCACCCGTTAGCCAACAGCCAAGATGTTTAACAACCGATTTTTTCTATGGTGCCCTGCACACTAGTCTTTCCACAAGCTCATCATAACTATCAGTAGAGCTACTTCACTGGTCTCCTTATAACACTGGTGTGAAACTCCTTTCTATATTGCCTAGAAAAATCTTGAAAGCGGCTGGGCTGCTGCAATGCCAAAACTCTCAGGCTGACCAGTTCAATTCCCGGCACACATCTGTTACACACTGTCCTTACTCAGCTGGAAGCTTTTCATGGCAAATAGCACCTTTTTGGTTTGCACCCGTATGCCATCGAGAGAAATCAGTGAGATCCTGTTCAGCAGAATTTTTGTGCAAATATTTGGTAACAGCAATGTAAGCCAAGAAACACAGGGCCAAGAAAATGTCAGACTCATATAAAAGGATCCTGGCATGTGTCACTATTTATCTTAACAATAGTTAAACAGCATGGAATACTATGTAATTTACCATTTATTGGCTTGAGCTTTACCTTAAACAGTTTCTAAAACTAGTGAGAATATAGATAGAAATATCTGCTTCCAAATTATTTGTGAGCTCTCAACAATACTTAAAATGCTGATTTAACTTAATCCTTTCATACTTTCCTACAGTCTAACTTTTTTAAAAAAGAATAGGCACTCAGCTCTCCAAGTATGATGAAAATGTGCGTATTTTAAAAATAAACCTTTGAAAATCATGGGTTGGTAGTTTCTGTAAATAGAAAGTCAACTACTTCTCTCTGCTCAGCATTGAGTATATATGGCTTTTTATATATAAAGAATTTGCTGGGATATCTATTCTCTTGTTAACAACCAAAGTATGAAACAAGTGTTTGAGTTTAGTAGGTTTTAATCTGTCTTGAAGTGGTTTAAGAAATCAGGCTTTCTTAAACGTGTTCCACTGGCAGAATAAAACTTTATTATGCCTTTGAAATGTTTGTCTGAAGAAAGTGTTACTATATGTTATGAATACCTAGATATGTCGGTACGTATCTAATAAAAAACACAGAAATCCTTGCCTAGAAATAGAACCATTATTTATTATGCATATGTAGGTGAAGAAACCCTGAGCAATACACTGAATAAAGTAAAGGAAGTTAAACACCTATGAACTGGAACTCTTCTTTAATGCATAGGATAGTGAAGAAAAAATTCTTCCAGAAAGGAGTGGTTTTTTTCTCTTCAGCTTATTATTTAAGTCAGTGCAGTTTAAGAGTTTGGCCTATGTCTGGGAGACTTTCTTGAGTTGGCTCCTTTAAATAGCAGCACCATCTTGAAAGGAAGGTGGAGAGTAATATGTAGCTTTTATGTCAATTATAAAGCAGAAGCCCTCAATAAATAAAGTACTAGTGGAATAATTTTTTTTAAATGAACAGTTATATAGAAAATGTAATCTTTTCTCAGCTTACTGAATTGTTTGCAGCAGACACTTCTTCTTCTCTGCATGTAAGGTTTCCTGATGCT
>NW_010555172.1:0-14344 GCF_000687285.1 Phaethon lepturus | reverse complement strand
CCCCGCCGCTCTTCTGTTTGGGCTGTTTCAAGACAGGTAGGCGGGATGCTGGGACCGCAGGTAGCATATTTCCTTGTTTGCATAAGGACTTGTCTCTGCATTTTAAATGCCAGCAGTAGTGCCAGCAAAAGAGAAGATGGCTTGCAGAACTGCCATCTTTTCATCTTACATTTCCAGGAAGGTAACAAAAAGCAACATACTGTGTGATTTAATGTGCTAGTTTTGTAACAAGCTTCCCATGCAAGTGCTGTCGTGAGCAGTAGTCATACTATCTGCGTATAAAATTCCACTGGAGACTTAGAGGAAATTAGGAGCAAGTGAAGCTGAACTATCTTTGAGAAAAGTATTATTGCTCTTCTTAATGAAAATATAATAATAATGGAGAAAATATAATTTCACAATTTTGAATAGCATCTCCGAAGTATTTTATATGTCGCATTGTAATTAGCTGTGATCATTTCAGTTGTGATGATAGTGAGTTCAGACTTCGTGCCACTCCATGCCATCTCAAATTCTTCTCACTATCATTGGGGGAAAAATACTATGAAGCGCTAGGAAAAGTGAATAGATGACTCTCATTTGAATACTTACATCCCTATTGAAATGTGTCGTTAAGGGAAGTATCAATTATTCCTTCTGTTGCCAACTTAGGTAGGAAAAAAAGCAATGTCTATATAATAAATTCAATCTTATTATGTAAAATATGTAATTACCTGCAAGTGTTACCAATGAGCTTCCTAAATATTATTGTTTCTAGACAAAAAAGAAACTAGAACTGAACAATAGCTTGCTTCATTAAGAAAGCATGAGGGTGTTAAAAGCCTCCTGTGACGTGACCAGTTCTGCATGTTTTGCTAAAGCATGAATTTTGCAAAGTGACAGGTGCCTCAAAGAAAGTGCACCTCTCCCATAGTCATTAGCATTTTATCCACCATAATCATGTGCCATTACTGCCTATCTTTGATTAAAGAGCTGTATCTTAACACTTAAATTATAGGAAATACTTCAGAAAAATATTGATGTTCCAGGGAAAATAGCTAAAACATCCTCAGCATAGAAAATTGGCACAAAATCATCTTTATAGATTCCCATTATGCTTAAAGATTATCAGGATGGGTTTTTAGGATGCCACATAATAGTGGAATGCTGGAACATATCCTAAGAGGGAAAAAATGCGTTTGTATTAATCTAGTCTGATGTTGTGAGGGTCTTCCTGTGTGACATCATTATGCAAGCCCCCCAAATAACTGAGTCCCGCTGAGAGTCTAGACAGAAGTTGGCTTTTCTCCACATACTTTAAGAAGGTGCACAAAATCTTAAGCATCAGGTCTTCATGGAAATGTACTGTCAAATGTCAGTCATCATTTCTGAGCTTTATGAAAAATAGATTGTGATTTGTTGTTCTGTTACTTTTTATGCCTGTTTCTGAAAGGCAAATGCTGAATAATTCTGTAACAAAGACTACCAAATGTGGCAATTAAAGCAGACTAATTGATGAAATCAAGAAATTAACATTTACTATGAGAATATTTATGAAAATGGTATTTATGCCTAGTGCAGTATTTTGGTTTATTTTGGGAAACATTCAGGTTTCCCTCCTTCCACAGAAATTTTGCAATGCTTAGGGATTCAAGTTTTCCCACGAGAACCAAATAAGACATACTGGGAGATACATTACTTTTAGAGGATTGTATACTATAGAAAATCAAACTGAAAGATGTGTCCTAGCTAAAAAAATAAATGGAGAGAAACTCTTGAGATTTTTAGCCCATTTTAAAACAACACAAATCTGTAGTCTATTTTATGTGGTATTTCAAGGACTTAAGCCTGTATAAAAGATTAGTCCCTGTAGATTTTGTTTCAGCAATCCTCTCATTGTCCAGTTTTAGCCACCGCTCGCTCTCTCTTTTTTTTAATTCCAGTGAAGATTTAAGAAGGGACTGACAGTTTTCTGCTTAAATCCTGAGGTAGATTTTTGGAGAAGAGGGATTGCTCTGGTTTTGTTTTTACATTTCAGTGGTGTTAGAAGCTAGAGTATGGAGTCAAAGAGCAGTGTTCTTTGATTAAAACTGAGGGAATAAGGTAAAACTAAGCATAAATACAGTAGGATTAAGGGAATTATCCTATTTTTGTTGAAATCGTCAGTGATACTCCCTTTAAAATCAGTACCTCAAATATTTCTGTTACTGAAGTGTGGCTTGAGCCTCCTCACGATGCAGAGTATTCTGCTGCTATAAAGTAAAATATCTCAGGACATATTTAACATTAAACATGAATAATGCAACTGAAAAACCCATAAATTGCTGTTGGACAGTGTTCTCAGTGTCCTGCTAAACTGACTCAGTGAAGATTATGGGGCCTTTGTGCTATAAAAATAATAAGATTGGAGTCTAATTCATGTTAGAGTTTTACTAAAATACGAGTACTAGATAAAAATTACTGTTTTGTAGTTTTCAGAATGCAGTTTAGCTCAGCAATGAGGTCTTCAGGTGTTCTGCCTGTCCTCCTCAGGAGGTGCTCTGAAGCAGTGGAGAAATATCCTAAGCCCTGAGGGAAAGGAGACAGAGTGACTTCATGCTTTTTTCATTTGGATGAGAGATATTTCTGTACTTGCATGCCCCATCAACACATGCATAGTAATATGTTGCAATAACTTACTTTTTTTCCCAACTTCTTAGAAAATGGTTTGTTGGTTTTTCTGATATGGAACTTGGACTTGCAAATAGTGGATTTTTAATACATACATACATGCATACATAAAAAATACATTAAAAATATGATTACTGCTTGAAAAGCATGCATTACATTCAGGTTTCCCTCCTTCCACAGAAATTTTGCAATGCTTAGGGATTCAAGTTTTCCCACGAGAACCAAATAAGACATACTGGGAGATACATTACTTTTAGAGGATTGTATACTATAGAAAATCAAACTGAAAGATGTGTCCTAGCTAAAAAAATAAATGGAGAGAAACTCTTGAGATTTTTAGCCCATTTTAAAAGTGCACTCTACTGCCTGTCATTTTTGTAGTCATGAGTGAGTAGCCCATGAACAACATGTTCATTTCTGAACCAGTAACCCAGAACACAGCGGATTCTTAGCATAGTTTATATCAGGAAATTGTCTCAGAAGGGACCACGGAGGTAGCTACTATGCTAAAATGTAAAAGGAAAAATTGAGGAATATACAAAAATGCCACTGAAGGGTTTTATTTATGTTTTTAATGGTCTCTGTTCTTCTTAAAGAATTGTAAATGCCTGTTAGGCATTATTTAGATACGAATATGTAATCTGTCACCTATTTCTGGTAAATTATTGACAAAAGATGCTTAAGAGAGCAATGCAGAAAAATAACAGTGGAACCATTCCTTAATGTTTAAAATTTCCGTTATTTAATAATTATATAACAATCACATCAATCTACCATTCAGTGTATTTTATCACAGTACTGTCTCAAATCTCATTTATGAATGGGTTATAACTGAATAGTTATTTATGAATATTAGATTTGCTTAAATGGTAATTAACATAGGAGCTTGAATAAGGGGAGTCTGTTATTCATTATTTCTATACGTCTCCCAGGATTTACTATATGAAATCCTAAGTGCAGGAGAATTATTTTCAGAGAAGTATTGATACCTTCACTGAAGTGATAAAGATGGAAAGGGATCGTGTCAAAACATATTAACCTGATGCTAGGAGAAAAGTGCTTCAGAATAACTGTTATTTTAAAGATATTTTTAAGCAATTTTCCAAACATATTTAAGTTAAAGGAGATAGTCTGGAACAAAATGCTTTGCAGAATGAGCTTGACTACCTTAGCATATTGCTAATTGCTCCAGCACATCTGCCGACGAGCACGCAGCAGGCTGCCTGGAGCCTCTGTTGATGAAGTTTGCTGAAGTATCAATTCATTCTTTGTGTTGAAATGAAGCACAAGGAACTTTGTCAGTATCTGTTTGTTTATTTTACTGCCTCTTCTGAAAATATCCTTTTTCTTCACAGCTTGACCAAAGCTGGATAACATCCTCCTTAGGAGAGCAGTTCTGTTACAGTTATACATAACCAGTTTATTATATACCCATCTGCACTCAAATTCTTATTGACTTTGGTGTGAATTTAGTGCACTTGATGGCAGAGGGAGATGCTGCCTAGTACTCACTTTCATTTTCTCTGTCAATGAAAGCCACATGTAAATGACATTCTCTTTCTGGTATTTTTTCCATTCCAAGAAAACTACCAATGTTAACCTTGGTCTCCCAGTTACATTCCAGCATGACAGTTACATTCCAGCACGAATATTTACTGTTTTTTAATTTAAATTCCCCCTGCAGTTTCCAATTGTCACAGCACTCCTGTTCTTGCCAATAGCTGTTAAATAGTGTGGCTGTACACTGTTCCCTGAAACATGAGAGCCTCTGTTTTTCATTTAGTGATCAGCTGTGTTTCAGGTCTACGGTTTATTTACCACGGGATCTGAAGCGTCTTGCTATTCCCAGAGAGTTTCTCCCATCGAGGGAAGCTTAAATCTGTATCTTTAGTGGGAAAAAAAATACTTCTGATTTGTAATAAATTTTGAAATCTGTTCTATTACTAACTTTGCTGGTAACCAGTTTAATTTGACTACAATCCTCTTAGCTGCATGTGATGTCTTTAAAAGCGCTTGACACCACTGAGGTCAGTGCCAGGCATGCTGACCAGGCACGAGTCATATTGTTTCCTAATTCAGTGTCTTTCCCTGTAAATCCCTGTCATCCGCTGGAGTCGGGGACCATCATGGATGGAAGAACGTGGTAGAGTATGATTTCATGAGTATGGTTTCGCGTGCGTTGCCCCAGCCTCAGTCTCCCTACCTTAGGACATGCAGTCTCATGACAGAGGAATGGTTCAAGCATGCTGGCTCATCCCAGACAGGATGGATATCGCCATGTTTTTAACAAGGAACTACTAAGTAGGTGGGCTGTTGAGGCAGGAGACAGTGGGGTTTCCTGCTCGGGGACATCTAGACTTCAGGCCATATCAGGGGGAGAGCAGAAGAAGGGGCTGGAGGAATGGGAGAAAGACTATGGGTCTGAAAGACTGCGCAGGAGTGACTCCATGTCCTGGGGCTGAACTGACTGTGTGAGAGGCTGAGACTAAGCATGTAGGCTCCAACAAGCAGACCTTGTACCTGCAGTGTCCAGATAGATTCACATGACTCCTGCAGAGCTGGTGTCCCATTTCTTTCCCCCGCTGAGCTTGGTTTCCAACTGTGGGTGAGGCCTCATCGAGAGGCAGCGATGAGCTTTGGAGGGGCACGGGGTGAAGTGGGGGTTGCAGTGACAAACAGTGCCGAGGTTGACCTTGCTGTAGAGATAAGGCATGGCTGGCTAGCTGAGGGAGCAACTCCAAACCGAGCTGAGAAGTGACCATGCTACAGGCAGCACCTCTGGGACACCAGAACCGATGACAAGGACGACCTTTTTGTTCTGGGTTTGTAGGACACCCACCAGCAGCAGAGAGGATCCTGCTCCATGGCAGGAGCTCATGGGTGTAATATTGTGACCGGTAGCAAGCACTGATTTTACCTGTTGGTAAGAGTGACAGGCAGCTTTGCCTGATGTATTCAGGCAGGTTTCATTAGAGCTGTTTACTACCAGTTCAGAGAGTAATCTCCCGCATCAGAATTCCTCAGGACCATGTCAAGTAATGAACTTCCATTATCAAAATGTAGGAGTTTCTTGGTCCAAGTGTAAGTTCTTTACACATGCTATTGATTAGAGGGGTTTGGGTTGAAAATGAGCATTCTGGCATAAAAGACAAGGAAGAGGCAGTGCTCAAAAATGCACTAAACACAAAAATACTACAACAGCAATGGCATCAGATGCAGCAGAACGGTGTTTGTCCTCAGTTCAGAGTAGCCACTTGTTGCACAATAGAGAACAACAAGGGTTGTTAGAAGTTTGCTGGTACAGGAAATAATCCCGATTTTATGAAGTGCTTTCAAAGTGCATCAGAGTCAACATTACTATGTAAATATAGGAACTCATCTATTTAAGGGCAATGAGCCTCCCGTGGCATTCTCAGTGCAAATTTTAGATAAGAAATGGCTGTGCAGTGCAGAAAAGGGATTCACAGGAGCACAAGCTCCACAGAAGAGTTGCTCAGCAGCCTGTACAGCATAATGCCACAGACAACAGACGCTTGATGTGCCACAACCATCAGCCTTATTGAGTCTCCAACACCTATGCCATTCTGATTTGAACCTGCTCTTACAACCAGTATTTCTGATAAAAAATTTTAGAAAAAATAATAAAACTATTCTTTACAGATGTCTTTTTCAGGCCCATTATGTGTTGAGAGGGGATGTTAGAAATACAGGCAAACTACCTACCTTTAGTCCTGTAATGATTCGTATAAACTCTACAGATCTGTGAATTCTGGAAACAGGGAAGCCTTTTGGTGGAAGACATTCTTGAAGACATTTAAAACACTGACTCCTTTAAACAGATGTGGTTTATTGACCTGTGGAGAAATCTGAAGTTTTATCTCCATAAAATGAAAATAACTTGCCAAGATCCAGTTTCAGGGCACATGTGCATAGAAAAGCTGTTGTAAAACAAGGTAGGGCATGAATTTAAACTTACAGACAGTCTCTACATAGACAAATTTATTTGGATTTAGGACCTTTATAGTATTCAGCTTAATCCTCTTCTAAAGAAAGGATATTCTACTTCACTGTAATGTGTCAACATGTAGAGCTACTGCAAAACACGTATTCAGTGCAGTGCTCCTTTTCAGCGGTGCCCAGTGACAAGACCAGAGGCAATGGGCACAAACTGAAACACTGGAGCATCCCTCTGAACATCAGGAAGCACTTTTTTACTGTGAGGAGTACATGGAGCACTGGCAACGGGTTGCCCAGAGAGGTTGTGGAGTCTCCATCCTTGGGGATACTCCAAAATCATTGTGCAAACGGCTCTAGATGGCCCTGCTTGAGCAGGGAGGTTGGACCAGATGACCTCTGGAGGTCACTTCCAACCTCAACCATTCTGTGATTCTATAGCTATGACTTCTAGCAAATTTTGGTTTACTCATTACAGGAGGATTTATCAGATGAAGGGAGGGTAGAACTAAATTTTGTCCACATTACAGAGCAAGGCTGATGCTTTTCTTAACTTAGATATTAGCCTACGCTTTTTATCTTGAGTTAGCAAACCAGACTTTATCCTTTATCCTTCCCTAAAAGCCAAGGAGAAACACTGAAGGTAAATTGAACTTAATCTTGATCTGTTTTCCACAGGCTGGCCTACACACGTTTTTATATCAACTGAAGTTAATTGCAACTACTCACAATGGCTGCACCAAGTTCCCTAAGTGAACTTTATCAATTTGTAATGCATTTACAACAATGCAGCTGCAGCCACCTTGCTGATACAGTCATTTGCCTTTCCGTTGGTTTCTGAGCTTAAATATCATATTCCTCTTATCTCCTGTTATCTCTGCCCTTACTGTTTTCTCAGGCTCCCTCAAAACCTGTACACCACTTTCACTGTGTGGTAGCCAGGCTTATTGCAGATGTGTGTCCGTAAGAATGGTTATGAAATACTGCCCAGCACTTTCCACACCACTGATGATTTTGCAGAAATTCAACAGGAAAATCTACAGTCCATTAAATACACCTTGCAAAGGTTTAAGTGCAGCTTCCAGTCCCAATGGCTTTGCATGTAACAATACAGAACCTAACACATGATCAAGTACCTTTATTTATACAAACAACTCCCTTGACTTCAGAAATATTACTTGAATTGGAACAGGTTGCCAGGATCATAACCTTACGTTTGAAGTACACGTCAAATATTAACACTTGTTTATACTGTTAAATGCCTCATTGATTTCCTACCCTGCCCACTCTTTTCTACAGAAACACCTGGTAGTTTCCTCCTGTGAATGTTTGAATGAATTACTCTGTTTTTCCCAGTCTTTGGGACTTCGAAATTACAGACTGATTCAAATCAAGCCTCTAATACTTTACCTATAACTGAATATCTCATAAAATCAAATCTCACTTCAAATACTCTTGTCCAGTGGATTGTTTTTCATTGGTCTCTAAATCAAGTCAGTAATTTAAACAAGGATTTGTCTTTCATTCACTTTTTCAGTTTGACTGCTTTCTAATGAACTGAACGTCTCTTGTATTTAACAGTGAGGAAGAAAAATACATTTTCCAGGTCTCAGTACTTAGTAGCAGATTGTTGTTGGTTTTCGGTTTGTATTTTAAAGTTCAGCGATTGTATGTAAAATTATTTGAAAAACCTTCAGCTTATAGCCAAGGAGAGAAGACAAAGAAGGGAATAACTTAGTATCATTATATATAGCTATTGTGCAGTGGTAATCAATTATGTGTGTTTCAACTAATAGGAAGATAAATGGTTAAAGGAGACAGGAAAGTTAATAGCAGAAAAGTAAGTTTATCGTTTCCAAACAGATTTGTACTGAAAGAAAAATATCTGCTTTTCTTCAAATAGATGACATTTTGAAGAGCTGCAGATTCAGAGCTTGAAAGCAGGTGTGAATGTGTTTAATGTTTCTTAATCCAAATTGTTTATACAGTTTTAGAGCTGTACCTTTTGGAAAGCCTTTTGCAAGGCGGATGGCATGCCGTTGTTCTGCTTTCACAACAGCTGATAGAGGAATGGCGTTTCCTTGCTTCTCCCTTCTCCAAGGCAAAAGACCGCAGTACGGTTCCTGCCTAGTTTTCAGCACGCTCTGGGTTCTGCTGCCTTGAAGCACGCTTAGGTTTGATGCCTGGCATGACAGGCAGTGGGCTACGTACACCACTAGCCCTGTCCCGATCCCTGTTACCCTCCTTGGAAAGGAAACATCCTTTCCATGGCTAAAATACTGACATCTGAGAATATCAGCTGGTGAGATGCAGAAGGCAAGATGGTGCCTAACTCCCCATGGCTGAGAGGAGGCTCAAAGAAGCTGGAGAAACTTCATGCCACTCTGGTGGCAGTAGGAAGACTTTCACGCACTTCAGTGAGAGTATCATCAAGGCTTGAAATTTTGACAGCTGATCCTCTAGCCCACGCTCAGGAAAAAAAGGTTGAAGACAGTATCAATTTTCCCCAAGAAAACTGAATTGAACAAATGAGTAGATGTTTATGTAACACTAACATGTACAGTTTATAAAAATAAACACACATATTTAGGCATTATATTTTGTCTTTGCTCTACTGGACTTCAGCAATTATGATTCTAGTTACTAGGCTGTGTTATGCTTAATTTGAATTAAAGTTACTAGAGTTTCTCTGAATACAGTATTTTCTGTTACTTCTATCCCCTGAAATATATACAAGCACTATAAAAATACAAAATCTGTTCCATTTCATTATAAACAACATCATCTACAGCATATTACACATAATTTCTGAGCCATACGTCTTCTGCTTGCCAAAAGTCTAAAAGCGTGCGTCAATCCTGATTGAACGCAACTGTAATTTCATCAGGGGATGATGCTGAGATCCTCAAGAGCAAGTGTGCAGCTCAAGCAGTTTGTGAATGGTAGCCAATCCCTGTGATTAAGTACCAGGACTGGAATTTAGCTCAGGACTGCATCGCTATCTGTCGTCTACCACGCTCGTTCCTTTCCTAGGGAAAAGTAAGTTGCCAAAGGCACAAGAAACAACCCCGAACTACACTGCGAAGTTACCTCAGAAAAAATGGTAAGAAAAAAAACCCTTTTTTTAGGGTTTAGGATTTAGTAGGGCAGGGATTACTCCCAAAGTTTGGAATATAAAGTAACCGATCTCGCAGTGATTAATGAGGGGAAATTAGACAGACAAAGAGAAGGTTGTCTGACTACGTACTGCATGGCTGGGTTCCCTGTGAGTTAGCAGCGGCAGCGCTGCAAACACACGTTAAGCATAACTGGCTGAGAGCAGTGTTGCAGAACACAGATTGTTGGATAATTACGTTGGTTTGTACCAGGAAAGAGCTTGCTCACAGAACATTTTAGCAAATCATCATTATCTGTTCTGAATTTATGACTGTCGATGGTAAGGTGTGTATGGAGGCAAGAAGGGCCCATTGGTTCATCTGAATGTCTGAAGTTGAGAAGAATGAATTATTTCAGTCCATTTACCAATGTACTTTCATACCCATTTTCCCTGCTGAGAAGGTTTCAACCTAGTTTCTCCTCTAACGAGAAGAAAAAAATCTCTCATTTACAGTAAAACCATGAAATCAGAGAGGATCTTGCAACTAGGTGACTTCAGCTACAAGTTCACAGCATCAGCGTAGCTTGGAAAATGGCCAGCCACAGAGGTAAGCTTCCTTCTCTGCTCACTTTCTTCTCCCGTTTGGTACCACGCTCTTTGCCTTATACCTGGTTCTGGAGAGCCCAGGCAGTGACTGTATCTCCTGAGGTGCAATTTTGACTAAATTTCTCCCTTGGTTAGGGCCAGCTCAGGTTACTTATACCTTTTAACAACCGAATGTAACTTTTTTTTCTTTTTTCTCTTTTTTTTTGCCATTCTGAAGCTGCAATTCAGATTTAATCTGTGACAGACTTGATTAAAAGCTATGGTGGAACCCTTTTCTAGGAACTTCATTTTTTCCTTTCTGTTCTGGATCTTTGCCACACCGTAATACCTGTATGTCATTTATCTCAGATACAGAGCATAGCCTTCAATGAATACACGTTCTGAAACAATAATTTTATTTTACTAACATCAGCTTTCTAAGAGGCTGTTTTCTATCTGTTTTCATATCCAACTTAGGCAAAAAGCACCTAAAACATACATGGAATATGAGGGAGATTTTTCAGAAAATTACTAACCATGCTGCCACCTAGTGAATCTGTGCTGTCTCTGAGAATGCTTTTGTTCATCAGGAGATTTAACTCCTTTTTTTTTCTTGAGGAAAGAAAAAGCTTTAAGAATTGTTTCAATGAAATAAGAGGTTAGAAGTGTGTGAGACACATTACAATTTTTTTTTAAATTTGGTTTTAAAGAGCCACATGTAACTATTGTAAAATGCTAGTGCTTTGAGCTTGGGCACTGTTGCTCTAAATGTTAAATATTCTTTTCTTGTAGGATCATAGAATCACAGAATCACAGAATCATTAAGGTTGGAAAAGATCTTCAAGATCATCAAGTCCAACCATTAATCCAGCGCCACCATGTTCCCTAAACCATGTCCCGAAGTGCCACATCCACACGTTTTTTGAACACTTCCAGTGATGGTGACTCCATCCCCCCCCTGGGCAGCCTGTTCCAATGCTTGACCACCCTCTCAGTGAAGAAATTTTTCCTAATATCCAATCTAACCCTCCCCTGGTGCAACTTGAGGCTGTTTCCTCTCATCCTATCACTAGTTACTTGGAAGAGGAGACCAACACCCACCTCACCACAACCTCCTTTCAGGTAGTTGTAGAGAGCAATGAGGTCTCCCCTCAGCCTCCTCTTCTCCAGACTGAACAACCCCAGTTCCCTCAGCCGCTCCTCATAAGACTTGTGCTCCAGACCCCTCACCAGCTTCGTTGCCCTAATAGAATACAGAATTCCAAAAAAATAATAATCCTAAGTCTAAGGCCACAGTACATGTAAGGATCTGTTTTCAGTCTTTGTGTTCTCTCTAACGGCTAAAACGTCACCATTTTACCGACCACCCTGGGTTTGTTCCTACACAACTAAAATCAATGCGCTTGCCATTTACTTTAATTGAACTGAGTTCTTCTGGAGCTGCAAGACTTAATCCATATGTTTGCCAAACTGTTTTTAATAGAAATCATCTGCCCAACAAGCATATCAGCCCCAGTTTGCAAACACTTTTTTAAGGAAGAAAGACTGCTTGGATTTCATCTAAGAAAAGCATTCAGCAGGCTTGATTTTTTTTTCTCTGCTGTGCATCTTAGTGCAGGAAATTGCTGAGTAAAATGATTATTACTGGGAAACAACAGCAGCTGATCCACAGTGAAATCAATCCTTGCTAACAGTAATTAGCATTCCATAAGGAACTCTGCAGCATAACCCCTTGTCATCTAACATTTAGTGTCTTTCCCAGATAAGTGAATAATTACATAGCACCTGTGCCATCTTAATGCCCTATTCAAATGCTAGAAATATGTCCTGAAACTCCTCATCCTATACAATTATTCTCCCCATACCACATCAAAATAAGCCTAGAAAAATAAAGACAATTGGTTGATCATAGGGCTGTATAATATACATTTGTATAAGGGCCAGTTTTCTTGTTTCCAGCCTTCAGTTAGAATTGCCTCTTGTTTGCTCTTTGTCTCCATAAAATTGTGTTCCACTTTTGCGAAGGGGAGTCCACTCTGGCTGCTGAAGCTGGAGCTGACGTGTCTTGGAAGAGTCTCACACCAGGCTGTTCCACAGTCTTGTAGTTCCTCCACCCTCAAATTGAAGATGGTTTAAATCCAGGTCATCTATTTCCTAGATGAGTCATTGCACATTGTCAATCTGTATTTTTTATTTAATAAGGGACAATCAGAATGAACGACGAATAGGCTGAGAAGGTCTAAAATGCTGGGAGGTTAATCCAAATTTGGATGTCATCACCACATCTCATAATATTGGTAGAGTTCAGATGTGTACCTCCCCAGACCAAGTTTCATCAAAGCATGCATCAGCATAGACACATCAGTGGCTCTCAATAAAAGTATTTCATATTGGAGAGATGTATATAATCTATAAGGATTGTAAAACTGATTTTAAGCATGTTTACAGTAAATTAGCACTCAGGAACAGGGAAGTGCAAGCCAGCCTATGATTTAACAGTACGAAGTCTGCATAAGATTGGAGCTTATATGAAATTTAGATTAAGAGAAGCTATTCCAATACTTTTCAACCCCTGTGTTTTATCCTAAATAAATTATCACCATACTAATCTAAGTGCTTCTATATAACTGGAGATGTTTGTTTAGTCTTAGGGTTGCATTATACAACATAGGTAGCCCTCCTGGACCCAACTCCGAGTGCTTAAAACTTTCCATTAGGGCCAGATTTTTTAGGGAAGCAGACTACTTTGGGTGCTGAAGTTTCTGGAATATTTGGCTGGCAGCGGTGATGGCAGGAGTTAGGCGAAATGTCAGCTGTGCTTTGGGCTGATCATAGCAGTTGTGCAGCTCAGTAGTAAATGTCATTAACTGCAAAAGCACATGTTTGGGTGCCAAGCCCAGCAACAAGGCTGCTGCAGCTCTGTGCCCCCACCGCTGACCAGTAGCACGTGTCCCCAGTAGGCACAGGCATACACACGTCCCCAGCAGGTGCACGCACACACGTACACAACACATATGTACATAAATACACTGCCAGCCACACAGATCAACACAGAAACCACAGCACTTGCACAAGCACCAACGGCTTCATCCTGTTCCCCTCTTTGATCCGGATGTTGATCTGCTAGTGGGAAATAAATACATATCGTAGAACCATAGAATCTTTGGGCTGGAAGGGACCTTTGAAGGCCATCTAATCCAACCCCCCATCAGGCTGCGCTGATGAGGCGCAGGGCATGGCCAGACAGTGCACCTCTATCTCGCTGAGCCTGAAGAGCATTTGATTTTCCGGATCGGTTACAAAATGGAGACCGTGAGCACCTGTAGTCTTTAAAGTATTTTGCAGTTCAGTCTTTGTAAGAGTTGCTACTAATCATTATATCCTAGAATTTATCCTAACAAAAGTATCAACTGGTAGAGTTATTTTTCTTCTTATCTCTGTTAAAAAGTACCTGTGGTATTAAGAAATATTGAAGAAAGGCTCTTGTGAACAAAGGCTGCTCTTTTCTATTCAAGGTTGCTAAAAACAGGAATAGGAGAATGAGCAATTCTTATGTAGTTTGTCAAACATTTGGGAACCTTCAGTACATAATGTAAGCTCTTCTAGACTTGCCACTTTCCAATAGGCAATTATCTGCTTTTATTTCTGGTAAATCAGTAGCAGAACGTGGTATGTAATCCTAAATGCAGGAAGACATGGTTTATAATAATTCCATACAGTATGACATTCATTTCCCACTTTAGAGAGACTTTAGAATTACTTTTGTACTTTGAAAAGATGTTAACTAGCAGCAATAGCCAAGCAGGGAGCCTAAGCTACACCACATTCACTGGTATCTCAGTTGACTATGAGTTACTTCAGAATGCATCCACAGTAATGTTATTTTATTAACAGTAATGTCTTACACAGATATTTTACCCAAGATGCAGTTGTACAGGTGCGTAACTCCTAAGGACAGTGCACACTTGGCCACACTATCACTGTTTCCTTGGAAAATATATAGTGATATATATAATGATCTTGCTTTAACAGTATCACAGAATCACTAGGTTGGAAAGG
>NW_010555171.1:0-4270 GCF_000687285.1 Phaethon lepturus | reverse complement strand
TGGGTGTGCGTGCCGAGGGCTCGCTGCGGCACCGCCGGGAGCGAGCGCAGCCCAGGGCGCGCGTTGCGGAGACAAGGAAGCGCCGGAGGGTCTTCTCCCCGCGCCCCTCAGTGCCTCTCACAGGCTCTCACACTATCGCTGGCACTGACTGCGCTCAAGACGAAAGCGTGTGACGTTTTGGCCGTAAGCGTCCTTGGGTCATTGTGGCTGCAACAAGCAGAGCTGGGGGTGAGTGGTCCCCTCTTTTCAATGGCAAAGTGGGGAGCAGGCCAACACCAATGTCCTTCTTCAGCCAGCAAAGTTTGCAAGGCAGGAGTTACAGTAAGAAAGAATAAATATATGTTGGAAGTAAACGCCTTAATTATTTTCATGATTGGTTTTGCCCTCGACTACGGCGCTAAGGAGACCCTCTTCTGTCAAAGTCAATTAAACCCTTGCTATTCTCCTAAAACCCAGCAATAAAACAAGAGCTGTACATATCCATTAAACTGCAGTACACATCCATTAAACTTGCTTTTGCTGCTGCAGTTCATTTACTGCCAGGTTTGGACTTGATTCTGATCTTGTTTACGTGAGTTTTACCCTGGTGTAACAGCAGAGACTTTGCAAAGTCAGTCCGGCTGATTTACTCCAGCCCGGTGCAGGTACTGATGCAGTTACAAAGGGGATGAGACAGCTACTTTCATTTCAAAGACCTGCAAATAATCTTTGTGCATCAATAAACCCAAGAGATTAATAGTTTGCTAAACAGCCAGGTTATTCTACACACGTACAAATCTATATACAACTCTTGAAAGAAATTTCTCCGGCAGATAGGAAAGCTTGCTGCCCGCAAACACCTTCAGGAAGTTTGTGCAGAAGAGGAGCACTGTCCGCACGCTCCTCTGTCCCCTCGGATCCTGGAAATCCAGTCGGAGGTGACAACGGAGGGGGCAACGTGGGGCTGGCTGGGCCATCGGCACAGAGCTGATCTCCCTCTGCACAACGAGCTTCATTCCCGAATTATCAGCAGAGGAATCCTGAGCTGGGAACCTCCAGGCCCTCAGCTGTACTCAGTTGTCAAACTAAATCACTTAAGGAGAACAAAAGGGTTTTTTCCCCTTGTGTGAGACTTGGCTGAGAGTTTGCTTGTGTCAAGAGGGGTAATGTTCTTAAATCTGGGACCGAGTTTCTCCTCTGTGCTTTACCAGATACCGAGAGCTTTACTGGATCTTACACTCTGCTCTCAGCCGTGCCAGCCCTTTTAAAAGAAACCTTTGGAAAAGCATCTTGAGCTTCTTCCCTTTACCGAGACTGAAATCCCACCTCCATGCCTCCCAGACCTCTAGTAGTGCCCTGCGCACAGTAAATGTACGTTCAGGTTTTATCATATAGACGGTGTTGGGGATGATGGCTGTGACGGCAGATACAGCTCAGCCGCCAGGCACAGGCTGTCGCACACCCAGAAAGTTTAATTTTTTATAACTACCGTTGGTATTTCAAGGTGCTGGCGGAGAACCTGCTCATGCAGTGCAAGACAAGAGGTTGAAATTATCAGCACTTTAAAGATGCCTTTGCTTTCTTAAGATTTCCTTAAGAAGTCTCATGGCAGTTTTCTTGAAAGGAGCTGAAGATAACAGGGAAACGGTAAAAACGTAGAAAAGGGAAAGGAGAAACCCATGTTCGCCTGTAGGCAGAGCGCAAGGGAAGCCGGGCAAGCAGGGGCACGTTGTCGCAAGTATCCACATGTATTAAAGCTTGTGTCCTGTGGCTTTCATACAACGTTGAGCAGATGCCTTTGCAAAGAAGATCCATACATCCCGCGGGCAGCAGTACCTCTGTCCCTTTGCCTCTGGAGACTGCCCACCGTTAGCTGCCCTGTTTCTCTCTCCCCTGCTCCAAGGAGCTGTGGGTGCACAGAAAGAGATGCAGGCGTGAAGGTAGAAACCAAGGTCTTCTGAGCTTTGGATGATGTGTCCTTGGGGTGACCCATGGTTATGGCTTTCGTTTTGCCGTCAAAGCAAACCAAGCCACGCTGCTCTGGGGTGTACACTGGGCTGTAACGCGCCGATGGACCCGGTGAAAAAGAAAAGGAAAGGTCACCACACCCTGGTCTGTTAACGTGGCCCTGCAGAAAGACCCAGTGACTAATTAAAACTGTGGGCTTCACAGCCAGCAGTACTAATCCTTACATCTGTACCAGCCTTAATTATCTACCTCTGCGTGCTTCTTCACGAAGGGGAAAAACAACCCATATTCAATCTAATTGGCTTAATTTTTATAACTATGTTCCCCCCTGAGATCCATTTCTAAAACAATTTGGACTGTTCTTTCAATATCCTTTTCTTACATCCTTATGATCATCTCATTCATTCTAATTTGGAAGGAGGCCCCATGAAAGAAAGGAAAAAACCCAAGTTTCTTTTGTTTTATGTAGTGCATGATGTGAATTTCCTGACAGCAGGACTTCTGGGTCTCCTCCTCAGCGAACTTTTTTTTTATTTTATTCCTGACTAGGAATAAAAACTACATTTTAAAGAGAGAAAATTAATAACAGCAGCAGCAACACTGTGTTTGCGGTGGAGTCGTCTCGATTTTAAAATCAAGATAAGGCCATTTTTGTAAATTAAAAGTTCAGCTTCAAAGAGGAATAAATTCATTCATGCACAGGAGGTCTGACTGGTCTCTCCCTGCCCTGTATTCTGTTCACCTCAGGCTCCCATTCTCTGAGCACTCCAAACCCTCCAGAAATACCCCCAAAAACATGGTGTTTGTAAAGGGATTTAGTCTTTCTCCTCAGTTTGGACTTCAATTATTAAAGACAAAAGAAAAAAAAAAAAAAAAGGTGAGAGCTTTGAGATTTATAGCACCCAATAAAGGCTCTGTACACAGTGATTTACGCAGCCACGGCAGCGGTCTGACTCCAGAAAGGAAAATGTGTGGGACTGTATGATTTATGAACACCTACCCGGCATTTTCAGAAGTCTTACAGCAGCCAGCTATCAGGTCAATAACTCTGTTAGTGATCACCACTGGGCGTTAGGTCAGGTAACAGGCCTGGCACATACGATTTGTGCACGTTTGTCTACTTTTCTAATTCCGTTACTATCAATACTTGGCAAGGACACGCTACGGGCGACAGGCAGAGGGGGATGTACCTGCAGATTCCTGATCACGGCTTTAGGCTTGTTTTCATGGCCAGCTGCACTACAGCCATCAAAACCAAGTCTTTATTTCGGCTCTTTCAGCTTCCCAGGGTGAAATCTCCGTGGCTGCGGATTCTGACCCCAGCCCCGAGACTCACCCGTAGACGGGGAGCTGGCGAATGATGCTGGAGGGCCAGATTTTACAGAGGGATTTGGGTGCCTAAATCCCTTTCAAAATTCCAGTCTAAAAGTGTGATTCAGTTCTTCTCTCTTCAGCTCTCTAAAGGTAAAGCAACTACTTTCAGGTGCGCTCTTAGACCGGAGTCCCGCCGTGCAGCAGGGCGAGGAAGCAGCTCCCGAAAGCATTTGGTCCCATCTGACTGGGGAGACTGCAAACAAACTCCAGTGCCTGATGCCAACGCCAAAAAGGATGTATTCCCTTTTTAATCATTTCTACGACGTTTCCATACCCCCGCCGTATGGCAGAGCGCATCTGGGAGCGTCACACCGGTAAATAATAGCAGAGGGAAAGAATAATTTAGCGTGCAAGGGATGGGAGCTAAGAAATGTTTCCAGTGAAGAACTGAAAAGCAATGGGGAGATCATGAAGATGAATAGGGAGGAAGGCTTCAGAGGTGTGACGGTGGGGAGAAGACATGGGGGATATTGAAGGAAGAGGAGAGCCCTCTAATTTCTGTTCCCCTCCGTTGCGATGGGCAGGAGACCCATTCCCTGGAAATATAGAATTCCGCACGTGCCCCGGTTCCCTGGAGCTGGAGCGATGACAAGCTACCGTCTGTGAGAAACCTTCAAAACATATTGATATTTATGGGACATCATTTCATTCGCAAGCCATTACAGCAAACGTCAAGCTGGGCACGAAGCTGAGCGCTGCGATGCTCTCTCCTCCCGCTTCTTTTCCCTTTCTCCCACCCCTCCTGAACACAAAGCGCGCCTTAGCGCCGAAATATATATATAGCCAGCCTAAAAGCAACGGAATAAATGAGTCAGCAGCATCCGAGTTCAGTAATGAGATAACTCCTTCGAGCAAAAGAACTACATGCCACAGTTACGCTCTGAAATATCAGCCCCGTGCCGACGGTCCCGCTCCGAAGGAATATTTCATTTTGTTTTCTTGGAGGGAA
>NW_010555170.1:0-2272 GCF_000687285.1 Phaethon lepturus | reverse complement strand
CCCTTCCAACCCAAACCATTCTATGATTCGAAGATACGTTCTTTCATACAAAAGATCAGAACAGCATGCAGTAATTAATTGCTTGACTGACAGAGAAGTTTTGCTGCATTTTGATTTTGTTTTTTCATTCCCCAACTGTAACAAAAGTTAAAAGTAAAACATT
Organism: Phaethon lepturus; assembly: GCF_000687285.1. Classification (NCBI taxonomy): domain Eukaryota; kingdom Metazoa; phylum Chordata; class Aves; order Phaethontiformes; family Phaethontidae; genus Phaethon; species Phaethon lepturus. Next base: position 2,109 of record NW_010555170.1, on the reverse strand, counting down.
GTAGCAGCTCGCAATTAGTCAAGAACCAACATTTGTCAATATTTAGGAAATTTTACATTATTAGCTTTGTACAGTAGCTATTCCCAGTAGTACAGCATTTCTACCTCTAGACTGAAAAAAAATGAAATTGTTTGTTAATATTAGCTGAATTAAGGGAATCAAAGAACTGCTGCATTGGAAAGCTTTTAAACAGTGCATCAGAGTGTAGCAGTTCAAACAGAGAAGTAGAAACCCAATTTACATATAATCAAAGGTGGTCTTACATATTCAGTATATACATATTTAGACTCCTGCTGCTTTGTAAGGAGCCATGGATATCGTAAAAGACATTCCGGGGAGGAAGAAACTGTATCACTTCCTTTGTGCACTGTAAAGAACCCCTTAGTGAAATGAAAACAGTGGAAGGGCAGCGTATATTGAGAATAATATATGAAAAGCTATCATCATAATACACAATGAAAAAAGTGAAGCCAAGCAAGATAGCACGGAAAGTAATATTAAAAAAGTTTGTTATGGATAACAACTACACATTTCAAGTGCTACTTCTGTACGGTATCTTCTTCCCTTTTTTCTGTCAATTATGTATGTTCTCCTTCACTGCAAATTTACATTCCAAAGACAATTCCTATCAAAATGTTAAATTTAAAATATTGTGGGGTTTTTGTGGTTTGGTTTTTGTGTTTTTTTTGTTTGTTGGTTTTGTTGTGGTTTTGGGTTTTTATAAAGTAGAAAGCAAATACATGGTTGGTAAAACAGCCCATAACATAGACATGGAAAATACTGACTGCTTTCAGTGACACAAAGTTTGGGCCATGTCATGCGGATCCTCTCAACTAATTTCTCTATATATACTGCATTTCTCACCATAGTACTGGGTTAATGGCAAAGTAGAAAACTAACGGGGGGTGGGGGGTGGATCTCTTTAGAGAGAAGGGACAGGCATGGGTCAAATTAAGGGAGGAAGAGAGGATGGAAGTAAGTTGTGAACAACTTAAGTACAGAACCAGTGATCACTCCATGAAAAGACAGGCAGACTACAACCAGGGAAGAAAAACAAGCAAACAAAAAATTAAAAAACAATAAAAATCCACACCAAATAATTATACAAAAAACCAAACCACTACCACACAAAAACACAACAAACTAAACCCCAAAAAACCCACCCACAAAAAAGCCAAAAAAAAAAAAAACCTGCTTTTTTTTTTTTCCCCTCTAGATATTGCAGCATCTGACTATTAATGAAATGACCAGAGGACTCTGACTAGTAGATACCATATGGAGGTCCAAGCTCTGCATTTGTGAAACATTCCACTTGGTTGAAATACATTCATGTCTGCTCAACAAAAATACCAGTTCTTCCATGGCACAGCTATGTACATGCATGACAGTGGGGGAAAACAAAATAAAGGGAAAAATCTGTTTATGTGCAGTAATACACAGGCTCGGTAGTAATGCAAAGAGAAGTAACACACCTCAGGATTCAGAAATTTAGTACGTATGTTCAAATGTTTCATTCCACATATTCCAGGCTATTCTTTAACTTATTTCATCTTTAGATTTAAAAACAACTTATGACTAATAATCTTCACAGAAATAGAGATAAAATTAGGTGGATTAAAATTATGGCTAGAGTATTAGGTCTCTATAGTTTTCTTCTTAAAAAAAACATTCTATTAAATAGAAAACTTAAAATACAGATATGTTTTATTTAGTTTATATTATGAAATCTTTAGTTAGAATGAAACTACTTTAAAGAGTAGTTTTCATTTCTTATATGTTGAGAAGCATTGTATTGATGTAACCGCAGCACCATGATCAAAGTTGATTTCTGCAGCTGCACAGAGTAAACCAGTACAACTCATTTATTAGCTACTTTATAATTTAGGTGAACAGTGGACTTCTCTTGTAAAACAGCAAACATGCTATTATAAATATAAGCCTTACCTCATAGCCAGTTTTAAGTACTTTATAGCAAAATGTGTATGCTTTTCTTGTCAGATACTACATGAAGCTCTGCTAGTTATCAGTCCATAAACTGTCCTAAAAAAATAAGTCACTTAAAGGAGGGACAGAGGCAGAAAGAGAATCACAGAATCACTAGGTTGGAAA
>NW_010555169.1:0-10727 GCF_000687285.1 Phaethon lepturus | reverse complement strand
TTACAGAAGTCCAGATAGACGACATCTGTAGTTCTCCCCTTGTCTACTGATGTGGTTGCTTCATCATAGAAGGCCACTGGGTTGGTTAGGCAGAATTTGCCCTTGATGAATCTATACTGGCTGTCTCTAATTACGTCCCTGTCCTCCATGTGCCTTAGCATAGCTTCTCGGAGCTTCTGTTCCATGATCTTCCCAGGCACAGAGGTGAGGCTGACAGGTCGGTAGTTCCCAGGGTCCTCCTTTCTACCTTTTTAAAAATGGGTGCAGTGTTCCCCTTTTTCCAGGGAAACTATTCTGTATTTTTGCTGATAAGAGTCCAATGAAGCATGCCACTGTGTACCCCATGGGCATTCCTTGTACCACAAAGCCATGTGCACGCAGTATTATGCTGCAGATGAAATACCATGGCTGTCACCAAGTGTGCTAGCTTGGGTTAGCATGGCAAAACATCTTCTAGCTTGGAGCGGGCTCATGTCCTGCTGATTTGGAGGATGGATGTGGCCCCAAATAGCTTCAGTCTATATTTGCTATCAAGAAATCTGATTGCAGATTATTTGTGGTAAGAAAATACGAGTGAACAGAAGAGCATGTAAATATGCACAACATGTAGGCAGATGGTGTATGAGCTATTTCTACCCTAAGGCAGGAAAAAGCCATATTTTGGAGGATTTCAGGGTGTAGAAGAAAATCATGGCTATTCATTACCAGAAAAGCAGACACTATTTGAAATGTAAACCAATTCTTCCCCTCTATTGACCAGCCACGCAAATATCACTGTCAGACCAAGATGCCTGCACGACATAGATGGACAAGTAAAACCAAATGAAGAAGAACAAACATTCATATAGCTAGAAGAAGTGAAAGTTCTTGACATCCTAGAAAGAGGAGGAATGGTGTGATATAAAGTGGGATGCGATCAATCCTTGCAGACAGGATCCAGCTAAGGCAGAGGAATCACCTGCTGCAAGCTGACAGACTGCCACCTCAGTAATTGGGTTCCTAAAAGTCTTCCAGTTAATAAAAGGTGCCAGATTGTTTTAAACTTTGGGAATTGAGAGTCCTAGTTAATTTATTTCTTCATTCTCTGTGTCTGAGGACTGTGAAGTCAAAGTACATAATTTCGACAGAAGGAGAGGAAAAAAAGCAGTAAGATTAATATTGAACACCCATATTCACAATATTTAATAGTAGGCGATAGATGCTACATGCACGTGTGAGAGCTGATGTCAAGGACTCATGAATTTAAACTTAAGGACAAGGCTTCATTCAAGCACACGTGTTTGGTTCAACTTTTTCCTCTGTACTGAAATAGTTGGGAGCAGACAACAACGAGGACTGGTGAGTCTCTCCTGTCTCAAATTAGCACAAATGAGTGAGAGTAGCTTGCAGCACCCACCTCTCAAGTTTCCGCTGACAATTTAAATAATCCTGAAGGATTCTTGGGGAAGCACATAAAGGAAAAATCCTATTTCTAGTTGTGAAAAACTGCTTTCAGCAACAGATTTCCATCCTAGAAGGTGTTAAGGGTCAGTGTGGGGTGGATACTAACTAGGATGGGGATCACACTGGTACTTGTCAGGGAAAGTGTCCTAAAAAGCTGCAGCTGGACAGGAGTGAGATTGTTGGTGACTCAGGGAAGGTTCCTGCAGTGTTTGTGATGGCTCAAAGGGTCGCGAGTTTGGCTGAATGCAGAGCTCTGTGGAGCTGGAGATGTGTGCCTCAGGTTTGAAGTTGTGTGGAAAAGGAATAGGCACTAAAAGCAAATTTTGGGGGCCTATTTTGCTGAGGAACTGTTGAGTTTTTTGTGGATTGGGGAAAAGACTGTGTGGTTGAGTGAGCTGGGTGGGCTGAGATGAATTACCGGATTGTTTATGAGCAGATTTAGGCACTGGTGGAGAACTTGTGTGCTCATGTGCTGACGTATAGCCAAGAAAAGTATTAAAAGTACTTGATATATTCATATTAACTGAAAAGCAGTTTGCATTAAACAAGTATATATGTGATAGGTATTTAGTGAGCTGCTGTATTTCTCATTTAGCTGATTCCAATAAGTTAACCAAATAATTTAAGAGTCAGAAAGCAGGAGAGAGCTCATACCTATATTTTTGGTGTTGACTTCTACAAGATGAAGTGTAGTGATGGTAATTAACTTGAAGTTGTCTATTCTGCCTTGCTGGAAGGCTATGTTCTAGGAGAGGCTATTGCACTGCATGTGTTAATAAATCAGAGCAGAAACAGTTGTACTCTGCAGCTCTATTAAGGAATGTGATTTTATGGTGGACTCAAGATTTGATACCTCTAACAGCTGCTTTTACCTATGCCTTAAAAGCAAGTTGGAAATGAAGTGTGGGATGCCTCTTTACTGTGCCTTAATGCATAAGGTGCATTATCCTCTTCCTCAAAGTGCGATGTAGCTGTGATCTCAATCTCCTGAATGTGAGCAGACATCTAGCATGGAGTAAGTGACTCCATGTTTCTGGAGGAGTATATCCATAGATGCTCCTTGTCCAAGGTCTGTTGGACCTGCTGCAGTTACGGATAATAGTCCGGATAATTGGAGCAATGGCTGAAATCTGCTAGGGCTGGGAAAGGTAGAAAAGAGAATCACCAGGGTCTCTTTCTAAGAACTAAAGTGGCTGAGAAGTTTGTGATGAGCCAAGAGATATAGCATGAACTCTTTTGGGGGGATGGGATATGTTTTTAGACTTCACCTCAGACTCTCTTAGGAAACAAATTGTACCTGTGCAAGAGAGATGTGGAACAACAGAAACCCCCATCTTATTTTCTAGGCTGGCTTTGTCAGCTTGTGAAGCTGCAATATGTCTGTTTATGAATAATTTGCATTTTTCTTACGCAGAATACTGGGTTAAAGACTGCAGTTTTCCTCTAGGAAACCATGGATGCCTCCTGTGTCTTGCTGTAATTGTAGCAGCGCTGGACTATTGCTGCTGCTGTTAATCCAGCCTTTGCCTGCTTGCTCATAGCTTCAGACTTTTCTCTCTGAATTAACATTTTTGAGTGAAATGTTTCTATAAATGGCAGCTTTATGCTCAGCAAAAGCATGGACTGTATTGCAGCTCTATTAGCTCAATATCAGAACTGAGCTATGGAGGTTTTGAAAGCTAAGCATTGCACTTATCCAGTACATTTTCTCTTTCAAGCAAATGAAATATGTGAAACTAGGTTTGGGTACCTTATTGTTTGGGTGTTTTTTGTTTGTTTGTTTTAAAGTAATGAAATATATTTTAAACTGTTCATTGCTTTTTAGTACCTCATGAACTTTGTCTCTTGGTATGTGTCTGTCCCCTTTGCTAATTTCTTGCCTCTTTAAAATTTTGAATGAAAACATTAAGAAAAATACTAATGTTCTGAAAACTATGGTTCTGCCTTTTATTTAAAGGGGGCAAACTTATTAATATGCCCTAGGCATTTATCCTTGGTAACTGTAAGCTCAGTGTAAATCTGTCTGTAGAGTGCCTTATGGGGCCCTTCTCCCGCTTTAAGTCCAGAGCAGTGTAACTGCGTAGTAGTACTTAGAAAACAGACAGCATGAGCTGTGATTCTTTTAATGAAATTTTAGATATTAACTTTATTTCTAATGTCTTAGTCTACTTTACAAGCCCTGTTCTATTGTACATGAAAGATGCTTGGGTTTTTTACGTAATTGTTTTTCTTTTACTTTCCAGTCTTACAAAAACCAGAGAAGTCATTGCTACCCCTTTTAAGCTTTGCTCAGCTCTGTGATAAAGAGGGTGAATGGGGCTTGTTCACTGAAGATGTTTGTCTTAGCAATAAGAAGATGGAAAGTTGGGGAGCAAAACCCCCCCCCCATCTTTAAAAACACTTTAACTGGAAGGCAGCAGCTGTTCATTGTCCTCTTAGTGCATTCCCACTTGCTATAGATCATAAACTCCAGTGTGTACAGCTTTTGCCAATCCTCTAACCTTGCCAGGTTGTTATAACAACTGCAGCTTGTTAGTACATTGTAATTCCAGCTATTGCTTCAAAATTATAAAGACAATAGCACTTTTGCTTCAGCACACAAGCAGTAGCATAAGTATATATTTTAATGAACTTAAGATTTCAGTGACATAGTAAGCAGAGGTCAAATGAATTCAAATTCTGCTCTTGACTTCAAAAGGACTTTCGGTCCATGAGGTTGTTAGGGATATGTCAGGTCTCTGCGCACTTTCTATTTTGAGTGTCACTGATCCCAGAACGCCTTTAGGGTCTTGTCTTACACCCACAGTGGCACCATGCAAGATACAGGGGACCCTCAGTGCTGTGTGACCCAAAGGTCAGGTTTTGCTATTTGGCCTTGAAACAACCAGAAAACAGCCTGTTTGTTTTGGTTAGTAGTACAGATGGGTTAGCTATTAATGCTGAAGAGTGTTATCTTGGATTTATAATGAATAACGATATGAAAATGCCAGCAGTACCCAAAAAAGCAAACTGAATGCTAGACTTTGTAAGGAATGGGACAGAAAACAAACCAGAAAACATTATGGTATTAACGTACCTGCATCTTGAATACTGTGTTGTGTACTTGTCCCATCATTGTAAAAAGGTTATCATAAAGAATCTGTCACCAGAAGGTTTTCTCTAAAGAGGACACTAGACAACACCTGTCAGGAATGTTAGAGGCTTGGGAAATGACATGGGAAGAGGCATCATGGTATAATTTTTCCAAATGTCTTTCTACGTGGATCTATGATTTATATTATCATTGCAGTGACTTCTATTAATTAAGTTCACTTAATGACCGTGGTTTTCCTTACCGTTTACAGCATGCAAGTATGCGCTGGTACGTTCCCATACTAAATTGTCCAGGTTGCCTTCCTACTGCAATTTACTCTGCTGCTGTTCTCCAGCCTCAGAATTGCCCTTAAAAATCTATTTCCTCTTTAGCATTTGTAATCCATTGGTTCAATTCTGCTCTGCTACTTAAGTAAATCTCACCCAGGACATTGCCTAGAAAGAACTGGCAGGATATACTAATGTGAAATTCAATGACCCACTATATAATTAGTTAAGACTTCTTTTGCATCTGATTTATTACATTTTATCAAATCTTGAACTCTTTAATTGGAATGAGTGCCTCATTGGAAAAAATGTTGCTTATCAGACATTGCGTTTGTTACTTTACATTAAATTCAAAATTTGATATAATATGGGACTAATGTTTAAAGAAGTGCTTTTGTTATATGAATTCCTCGCTTTACATTACCTTCCTGTATGTGAAAAGGATCTGTGTATCTTTTCACTACCAAATATGTATCAAGAGCTCTGTTGCCTGTTTTATTGTTAGCTGATGTGTGGTATGTGATCGATATACATTTAAGAGCTTCTCCTGCTATAAAAGAGGGAATTAAGGATATGCAAATATATGCAAGATATGCAAATGCAGAGGAAGTGAAGACTGTTGGAAGAGCTGTGGTAGCTCTATGGTAGGCTACAGCATATTGTACAGCTGTCACTGCCAGGGAGCCCATCTTTTTCCCCTCTTTGCTGTACTTCTACTCGTTGTGCTTGAAAAAACTTGCTGGGAGACTCCTTTGCAAAACTCAAAATCAAGTTGCAGACTGGGCTCCGAACTCTGTATTCCTCATCGTGAGCTATTCCCGCACGCGCTTCCTCCTGACAGAGGCACATGATCCTCTCAGGATCCCACTGGCTGTAATTTCTTAGAAGGAAGAAGAAAAACCTGTTGCTACCACAAGTTGTCATCTCTGTGTGTGGGGAACTGCAGTGTCTGTTAGTTGGAATCCACTTTCGGTACGGGTGAGAGCCCTGTCTCTGTGGTGAAGACCATAGCCAAAATTATTTCTTGGCTTCATCGAACTTTCCTTTTAAATTTTTCCAAGCTGGAAAGGGCAGTTCCTGTTTTGGTGAAAGGAACCTAGAGACGACTCTTGGACTGAACCAGGCTTACAGGGCAAGAGTGGAAAGCACTTGGAAACGAGCTACAGCAAAAGACAAAAATCCCTACAAGATGTTTGTGCTGGGGATGAAGGCCTGCCATATGCAAATATTTACATCTTCACAAATCCAAACAAATGTCTCTTGCCTGAGAAAGATTAATTGTTACTCTCTTCAGCTGGCAGTGGAGGAAAGCTGGGATGTGGGAGTGTATAAGAGCCTTTAAATATAAGTGCCTGAGAACATTATATCTTGAGGACGAAAAGGAATATTTTCTCCCGTTCATAAGGACCGATCCTGATAATGTGCCAGGGCTGCAAGAGGAACAACCTTAGTGATTAAAGTTAAGAGTACAATTTTGGTTTAGTGAGTGAAAGCAAGAAGTGTTACTCTTGCAAGAACAAGGCAAGGAACACAAATTGTTCCTGTTGAGGAGCACCGAGGACACGCAGGATAAGCAGAGAGGTATTCAAGCACTGGAGCGAAGTGGAAAAGTAAATGAGGAAAAGAAAACAACAGGGATATAAAAACAGGCAGAGTAACAGTAAAGAGAAATATCTGCCTGTGCGTCTCTTCTGTGCTTGCCACTGCTCCTCCTCCTTTTATTTTGGGGAAAACTGAAGTTTATTGGCCTGAAATGTTGCGGGGCCCTCGGGCAGCCACTGTGCCGATGCAGATACAGTAAGTGCCCCACGTAGGTGATCGTGTCTCCTGTACGTTACGATCGACGCGTGGTGGCTCTGCCGCAGCAGTTGGGTGAACCGGAGCAGACCCTACCCCAGCCTGCGAGCAGAGGGGGAAGCCTCTGGGAGCCACGATGGGCTCTGCGATGGCACACATCTCTTGTGCTGGAGAGGTGAGACCTTTGAAACCTTTGCCAGGTTAGCTCACCCTGTGCAGCGTGCGGGTGACGGCTGTGCCAACAACGCCGGCCCAGAGGGAAGAGGGGGCAGCTGCTCTCCAACGTGCAGCTCCGATGAGACCAAGAGCTGGAAAAGGGGAATATGGCCAGCAGTGCCGTGGTTCAGCCGCTATTTGCCAGCAGCTCCGTTGCCTGGTGCCCTTTCTGGGAACGTTTTTTCTGCACCCAGATTGTAAAAGTTACTAAAATTTATCATGCCAATGCTATAGCCAATGATGCACTTTCTGACTAGACTTCCATCCCCCGCCGTGGCCTCTTACTTACCTCCTCTTTAAGAACTATAAATCCTCAGCCCTTTTAGAGTGATCATTGCTCAAAATTGCTGTCAGACAAAAAGCATAGTAGTGATTTCTTCAGAAGGTGAAACCTTTTCTTATTAAATAATAGCCCTCAGCTTTCAGATTAGTTTAATTAAACACCACATTCTAAGCCTAGTTCATCTAAAAGCTGTTTCCCAGATGCTATTTAGCTTGAAACTGAAGAGCTGTTCTATTTTCTGTTTTTTCACAAAAAAAATTCTATCCTCTATTTCCCCAAAAGCTTGAAGAAGTTCCTGCGCTATGTCACCTAGTTCTGAATTTCAAAGTTCAAGCAATTTCACTGCCACTAGAAGTGGCAGCCCCTTTTTGAGTGTGTTCTACAAGGAGCATAGTTCCATTAGAAATCTTGATTATTAAATCAAAGTAAGTTTGTTTCTTTCAGAAACCCAGATTTGCACTGATATCACAAGACAAGATCGTACTCAAATTGATAACTGTCCTAGGCTTGCAGTGAGAGTTTTGCCTACATGGATATTAAATTACATCTGAGCCATAGAGCTAGAAAGAAGCGTGTTTCTGGGGTTTCTACCACTAGTTACCACTCTTTGATTACTAGTTGGGCAGAGATCTGAAAGTGTTTCCATTTCCAGAGTGATGTTTCTTACCTGTTAAAGCAGGCTGGAAAAATGTGTATGAAAAACATGGCATTTTCTTGATTCACTTCTCTAGAACTGGAAAAGAAACATCAGCATTAAAAAGCATTTAATGTTAGATTCTGTTAGAGAAGAGATTGATCAACTAATCTTCCCAAATGCAAACTGATGGATGAGAGTGTCTCTGGAGAAACCTTAGAAGTCTTTGATCAAAAAGGCAGCACTGGCATTCCTTGCCAGGACCCTAGCAAATGGATTTCAGCAGTTTGTATTTGATATGTGCTTGCTTGGTGGCTTCCTTTAGAGCATTTTCAGTTCTGCAGTATTTTAGAAAATCAGCAGATTTGAAAGCACAGACCTGAACTTTCTCTGGAAAATGCTTTAAAGCTTTTTTTTAAAAATTATTTTTATTTAAGATTTGTCCATATCTAAAGGTCTTTTGCAGAAAAATTCTCTTGCTTACATGAGCTTCCCATGAAACCCTGGCAGACTTACTTCAGCTTGCCCAGTGGCCTGTTGGTCACTGCTGACACCGCTGTGGTCCAGGTCCAGACCTTGACCCAGCCAAACACAGTCAGAGGTCTGGAGACAGCAGAACTGGGAGTTGAAGGATGCATTTGTTCCTGGGAGAAGCAAACTGCTTCATTTTCTTGGAAAAGCACCTACAGTTTCCAGAAGAATAATATTCACAATTTTGCTTCTGCAGGAAATAAGGCATCTTTAAGGCTTTATTTCGATTCAGAAATCTTTTGAAATATCAGAATTGCTCTCAGAAAAGGAGTTACCAGCTTTGTCTAGAAGCCAGTGATACTTCTCTGTATGCTTTATCTTTCTGCATTTGGAATAGCTTTGAGCTGGATATACTACTTGATTTTTTTAATCTTACTATTCTGTAAAATACTGCCTTAAAAATGATAACTTTCCAGTACTTCTTTCTAGTCAATACTTTGCTTAGGCTGGCTTCGTGCTTGCCATAGAACATCAGCCTTGTAAAAACTTAGGATGCCATAAAAAGCATTTTCATACTGTTTGGGCTTTGCAGAGATAGGCAGTTAGGCTGTTTAGGGAGAATCAGTGGAATCAAGGAATGGTTCAGGCTGAGGTACAATCCTTGAGAAAGATTATAAGGTGGGGGGAGCACAAGAGGGCCTCTGTCCTGAAAATTTTCTCTGACTAGCTTTTTAAAAAGAAAAGCTCTAAATGCAAAAAAAGATGCAGTTCCTTCTATTAACGCACATTTTATTCCTTGGTAACTGTTTCCAAGCTATATTGTTAATGCTGAAAACGAAATCCATCCTAGCCTTTGAAATTGCTTGACAGTTTTTCCTCTCCTGTTTTAAAGCTTGTACAGGTGGGTTGGATCAGTCTGGTTAATGCTTTTTCTGTAGTAACTTCAGTGGCGGGGAGTCTCAGACTGGAGTCAGCGGCTTGAACATGCAGGGAATTCCTGAGCAGGGTTAAACCGCTCACAAAGAGCAGCAAGCTGTGCCCATTAAACTAACTCAAGTGTTTGAGTCCCTCTGCACCCCTGTGCCACTGTCAGTAGCTCATGCACAGCAGCAACAGAGTAGGTGGTTGCACAAATTCCCCAGCAGTTCAATGGCATGTGTGCAGTGAGTTTGAAGGGGCTTTTTTTGCCTTGACTGCTTCAGCTCCATCTGTGTTTCATATTGGAAATCTGCAGCTGTATGGATGTTTGCAAAGGATTCCTTGGCGGTATGCTGTCAAACACCAGCCAGGGAACATTACACTTTGGATGGAGGAATGGTCCCATCTCTCTGAAATTACTTGTTTTCTTGATTTCATGGTACTGAGTCCAGAAGGAGGAAAATTGGTGGCTAGCAGTGTTTCTGCTTTGCTTTAATCGAAGAGGTCACTCAAAAAAAATCTCGTTTGGTTCTGGTGATTTTTGCATTCAAGTACATCTTTTCCCTATTTCCCAACTGCATGGAAAGCATTTTGAATTTAGTGCCAAAACTTATCTTTTCCTGACACGCAGACATAAACCTGAAAGTGAGGTTTTTGATATTCTGAAGGGTAAGGAGAGAGTGTGTTGAATGAAGAGAAACTGTATTTGACTGTAGATGAGTGAATTTGCATCAAAGTTATTGTTTGTTCTTAAAACAAATTTTCTTTTTTCTGAAAGCTGTCTAGATTTTAAAAGAACATTTACCATCTTCTTAATCTAGTGATCCATGTTTGCAGTCAACTCATAATTATTCCCAAAATGGAGACTTACAAAACAGACTAAAGGTCTTTTCAAAAACAAGGTAGGAACCTGTTGCTGTCCAAATTCAGGTAAAACTTGAACTTACTGTTATGTAATGGCACAGATATTACATGTTATAGTTATGTACTAACAGAGATTTCTGACAGTACCATGGCACAGCAGAAATCATGATCATCTGCTCCAAAGATGATGGCAATTTTAACTTCTGACCAAGGATTTCTAATGGACAGAGTGACCCTGGGTGAATCACTGCACTGTAAGTCTCGCACCTTGGAAAGTGTCACATACAAAATCTTTTTAGGAGAAATTAAGTTTAAAAACATGTAAAGACTGGACTATAATAAAAAATCTTCAGCAACAGAATCTGATCAAAGGTGAACGAGGCAGACAAGCCTCAGTCCCTGTGTGCCCAGGGTCTCCTGAGAGCTGGCTTATGTGATTTCTATCACAGGCGGAGGGGAAGCTGCTGGTGTCTGAGCTGTGCCATGGTCTCAGCCTTCAAGGGATGTGGGAGCAGGGCGCAATACAGCAATGCCTGCTGCCGGGGGGGCTGACTCTGCTCCACAAAAAAACCCTGTTGCTAAGTTCGCAGGCACCCACAATTCAAAATGCGCATATATAAAAACCCGCAGGATAAGCTGGTGCCCAGTCTGCAGCCCAAATGTCATGTGGTCAGGCTGATACTGGGAAGTGGATTATTTATGGTTTATTTTAAATATATTAAAGATATTAAAATTTATTCA
>NW_010555168.1:0-3366 GCF_000687285.1 Phaethon lepturus | reverse complement strand
CTTTGGGGTGCTGCGGGGCCGTGCTGTCCGTGCCCAGTAAGGCCGGCAGCGTGCAGAGCCGTGCACGGAGAGCCGGGGTACCGCTGGGCTACCGGGGTACGGCCTCGCACGGACTGCCTGAGTGACAAGCGAGCACCCGGCAAGGCGTAGCTGCTGGCTGGGTAGCAGTGACCTTTACGCTTCCTCCAAGGCTCTGCTGGCACGTGATCTCTGGAAACGGCCCGGGTGCTTTCCTCGGAAGAGTTTGTCACAGCCAACACGTACAAACCTTGATGACAACACCTAAGGCTGACACGGTTCTTGCTTCTTCAATGCAGCATGGCCCCGGTTCCCAGGGCTGGTGGGCACCATCCTGCGGCCGAGCACCGAGGTGGACTGAAGGCACGTTTGTTGCGTTAGAAGTGTAGAATTTACGCTTGGTCACCAAACCTGGTAAATGTCGTAGCTGAAGGGATAACCTGATTCAGAGAATATGGGAGATCTTTCTGTTTGGATGGCAGGTTTATCTCTGCTCATTTTTTAAAGATAAGGGGATAATGCCCCTGTTGGTCAGTAGGGCCCATATGTATAGGTGGGATAATGCAGTCTACTGTGGTATATTGATTTTTTCATGTCTCTGCTGGGCATCTTGTTTAGGAGAAGTCAACCTTGTATGTACTTGCCTAGTAGATAAGATGGCAGACCTTGATTATAGTGAGAACGCTAGCCACTGTCTTTTTTTAAGAGATAATTGGTCTAGCTCTGAAGCACATTAGCTGTCAAGTGATCTGCGTATTCACACAGATGCTGCACAACAGAGTATTTTTCCTTACCTAACAGTAAATCGAAAATATATATATCTGTAATTGACTCCATCAAGATTGCATTAATCATCATTAAACAGTAAATTAGTAAATGTCCATCCAGGAAATACCACTCAGCGTAGACGTATTTCCTTCTTTTCTTTTCTTTTAACAACAGTTAATTGTCTTCTTTTTAAAATAGAAAAATGTGGGCCTTTTAGTATGAATAGCCACAGATAGCCCCACCTTGGCCAGAGAAAGTAAGATAAGCAGTAAGTCTAATTTATCTTCCTTGATTTATAGTAAATTTGGATCACTAAGCCCCAGCACTCGACCTTGGCTTGGGTTCTGGTTCACTGTCTCTACACCACACTCATTTTGCTGTCTGTCATGGAGTGAGTGGTCTTCCAGCAGAGAGGGCTCTGAAGCACCAGTGAATTAGAATTACAGATTTTAGAAACACTCGGGAAATTTCAATAAGTGTTGATAGACCAGCAAGGTGCTTCCAAACCATGTCCCTTTGCAGGTTTGCAAAGCACATAACTTGCAAAGTAGTTTGCCCTTCCCTTCCTAGCAGCCAACCCACCTTTATGCAGACGCGTAGCTCTGGGCTAATAGAAATACTCCTGGACATGCTGCTTTTGCCCAGAGAGTATTGATGGAGGGAATAAAGAAGAGAGATGGTGTAAGTGGCAGGCAGGAAGCTGAGAGGCAGGAGAAGGGCAGAAGCTGGGGGATCTGGTGGGGAACCAGGCTGCAACAGCCAGAGAGGAGGTGCCAGGGCTGTGGGCAATGGGAGTGGCTGGAAGGAAAACAGGTGGGAAGAGAGGCAGATGGGGAATTAGGACACAAATACACAGTAATCCAAACTTCTTTAAATCAGATGGTTATGGAAAAATGTGGTTTGCTTCCAGTCACTGCTAGAGATTGAACTGGATGATCTCAAGAAGTCCCTTACAATCTATAAATTTCTGATTTCTTTTTAGCATCAGCCCTCCAAATTACAACTGTTTCACTTTACACAAGTGTGTATGATCAAAGGGTTTTCCTAACTACTTAATGGTTATTGTAGCAAAAAAAGTAGACAAAATCAGATCCCAGCACATGGGAAACCCAACAGAGAGGTAATTTATTTATGGTATCATATATAAAATATGATACAAATAGGATTGGAACTTTTGAAATCAATATTTTTTCTAATTTAAATCTAACATTGTTATTCGCATATAAGATTCTGAAGCTTCTAGAGAAAAATTCACATATAAGAATTTAGGACCAAAAGTTCCATACTAACTTAAGAAAAATAACCCCCGCCAAAAAACCCAGCAAAAACCAACCAAGCCACAGAGAAGAACCCTGTTAAAAAAACTGACAGGAAAAAAGTCATTTCAGAGGGGATGATAAATGCATATAGCAGATCAAGAAGTACATAAGAAATACTCTGGCTGCTGGACCAGAGCTTTGAATTAACTTTAGTAGGTGGAGCCAGGAAGCAGTAATAAGGATAAAATAAACCATGTGTCCTGGAATAATTAGATAATTCTCTGACACAGCCCACACAGTTTTGGTTGGTTCAGGCCTGTTTCATGGCCAGTTCCCTGTGTTCCGATGTGGTCCTCCATCCATTTCTCTCACTCCGGACTAAGTTCCTCTGCAACCACAAGCAGATGTTCTCCAGACTACAATTCAGAACAGAGAAAACAAGCTGTATTGGAAAGTTTAAATAGCTCGTGGGGTCATATGGCATCTGCTCAGAACTGGTGGTGCTTTGGAGACCCTTTAAGAGCAGGCAAATGAGCACGAAGTAGGAATGAGACATAATTTTATAGATCTAAATGTACCACAGCCTGTGCTCTTAAAATATCTCAGCATATCCACAGGGAAAAAGACAGGGGGATCACCACATTTATGTGATTATTGTTCTACATGTTGTACTCTTAAAATTGTACATCTGTTATCTGAGAGGATTTATTGTGCTCTTCACTTAGAGCTATTGTCAGTCAACAAGAGGTATTTCGCTAATTTACAACTGTGTCACATCAAAGCCTTTACAGAGCTGCCATTTTATCCAGATTATTTTTAGTGCAGGTGTTTCACTTGCACAGGAGGAAGCAGCAATATATTGTGATCAAAGAGGGCCTGAAAGTCCAGAGTGCCAACATCAGCTCTTCGTCAGGTGCTAGCTGACTCATTGGCTTTTAATGCGTAAAATGAGTAACTAACAATTATTAAGGTTGATAAGAGTGTCTCACTGAAGTTAACAGGAGTGGACAAACCCTGTCCTCATGAACACTGATGCCGACTCTGAAGCCAGTTAGTTAATACTGCTAAAGCATTAGCAAATGAGAATAAAAGCGTAAGGAATGTTGCGATTTATTAACACCGGCATTTTGTGTCTTCTTTCCGTGGATGAAATCACTGCGGACCTACAGGTCCCTCTGCCTGCAGCCCCACTACTTCGCGCCCGGGCCCCCCGCCCGCACCCCTCGCAGGGGCTCAGCGCTTCAGATGCCCGAGGAACGGGGCAGCACTGCTGAGGGGCTGGCGAGCAGCTGCACCGCTCCCGGCCGGGGCACGGCGGAGC
>NW_010555167.1:1373-9218 GCF_000687285.1 Phaethon lepturus | reverse complement strand
GTCTTTTCCAACCTTAATGATTCTGTGATGCGTATTTGGAGGACATGATCCTATACTCCTTAGACAAACAAAGCTCTCACTGAAGCTGGTAAGAATTCTCCCTGTTAGAACTGTAAAATTGTGTCATTAAGTGGGCACAACCATGCATTTAGGTAAACAAGTATCCCAGAGATTTTCCCTTTTAAACATTTTAATAGCTCTATTGGGTTTGAGACTTTCACAGTTCCGGTTTCAAAATGCTATCATGATAGTATATAAAGCTGTTAAATACTTTTGCACAATGGTCAGAAGGACTTCTGGGGATTCTGGGTCTGACTTGACTTTTTTTTGCTTTGAATGTCCCCCTTAATCTCCAAGCATTCTGAACTTACTGGGGAGCAAGACATGGGAGACTTTGCTTGGGGAATGTGTTAGCATAAATGGACTGCACAGAGCAAGAGAGAAAGCTGGCACCTCACATGCTGCAGTACTGCAATAGCTCTGACACTCTGGAATTCCGAATCGCAGTAATACGCAGTTATTAGTACATCGCTTTTGTGTCGACATTCGCTACAGTAGGCTTACAGCTGGCATGCTCTCTTTTTACTGGGACAGTGACAGCATGATTCAGTTGCTGTAATAGGTGTCCAATGCCATTTTAGAGTCCTCAAGGTGTATCATCTGGCCTCCAGCTACTGCTTCTGGAGGTGTCCCATACATCCTAACATTCCATATGTCCCTAACATGCCCTGTATGTTAGACCCACGTGGTTGTTACAGTAGTCCTAAGGCATCTAAATTGGCGTAAGATGCTTAAGTTTTGCCAACTGCATCAAGCCCCGAGAATGAGCTGGGGAAGCCAAGCATTTTGTCTGTGCATAGCAAACCCAGGTGCAATGTGTCAGGAGCCTCCATGAGGATTCTTATTTCTGCATACTTTGCCAAGCTCACTGGTCATGTCTTTGGGACTTGGCTGAGAGCCTCAGAAAAGAGGCAAAGAATCCTTACAACCACCTGTAAAACCCTGCTGGTTTGTAAGAAAGCTAAATTCCTTGTGCCTTGTTGCTACACTGCCGGTTATTTTCCAGTAAGAAAGCAAGCTAGTTTCTGGCTTCCCATTTGTCATATATACTTCTGATTCTCAGTTACTTCCCTCCTTTCTTCTTGTCGGAATCTCTTCTTTAGCTCCCATGTATACCAGACCCAACTACAACCCCAGAATGAGCTACTGGAAAGGTAGAACTGTCAAATCATGAATTTTTGTATGGAATTTGCACAGTATGAACTTCAATACATCATCTGCTGGAATTCTGTCATGTCATGATGACCAAATTGTACCCTGATATTCACTGTGACATCTACCAATTATTGCTGCCTCCTTTTCATGTGGCTTGTTTGGATTTTTTTTCAGTTATGCTGCCATAGGAAGCAACCTGTTTAGTTTTTTATGATATAATGTACGTTCTTTTTAGTAACTTCTTAGTAATTAGGAAGTTCATTCTTCAAAACATGAATGAATGTGCAGCACTACACTACTTGAAGGGCTCTTTTTGATCAGCTCCTCTCTTGCCTGTCAGTCAGCATGTTACCTACAGTTCTCTACTCACATTTCTTCTGATTCTGTTACCAAAGGGCTGCGGGATAAACTGGATACTCAGGTGCTCCACACTTCCCTGCAGCTGGCCAGTTTGGCCCTCCAACAAAGTACCTCTGTCTGTGAAGACAAAAACAAGAAAGTCACCCTTCTTTAGAGGACGGCGAGTAACAGGCTGCTGAGGAAGAGCTCATGGCTATAGAAAAAACACGTGAGCACTTCACGTAAAGCCCACCCAACCACAATACTTTACAAGCTTCCTATGGATGTCACTAATATGCTGCCAGATACCCAGAAGACCATAAAAACGGCATAAACACTAGATGAGAAAGCAAGAAGGGAATCTGAGAGTGGAAACCTGTGGGATTAGAAAGTATGAAATCAGAGCAGATCTCACTGGAGCCAGTATTAAAGAGAGGAAGAGAGAGAAAGAAGAATAACATGAGAAAATAAACACAGAAAGGAGTGATACTATTTTAGGCAGCAAGGGGCTGGACAAGGAAACTGGGACTATCAGACTTCAAAGGGATGAGATTAAGAGCACGGGACAGGAATGGGAAGCTAAAAAAGAAAAAAGTTTGTGATGGAAAGCAGAGGTGAGAGAGACAGAAAATAATGCAGCAGAGATAAAGACATTGGCACAACTAGATAAGTAAAACAGGACTTAAGCCTGAATCCTTATGCACAGATGCTATGGAAAGGATTATTCCTGTAGTAGAATATCCCTGGTTTGTCTGATGTAGTGACAAATAAAGCATCATGAACTAAGATGTCTGTAAGTAACTGAATGGATCTCCTCTGTAGAAAATAGTCTTAAGTATAATTTAAGATTATAGCACCAGCACAGCCTGATGTTTACTTTGTCAAGAAAAAAATACACACTGAATAGATGATTTTTTTTTCTTGTCAGTTTTCCCGCACATGGTGAAAAAGCTGAATACAAGCCTGCACATGATGATTATAATGTTCCTCTGTGTGGCCATTTTCTTTTCACTGGTCAGTTTTGGATTCTGCATACTTAACGCAATAAAAGTTCCTTACCGGGCTATTAAAGGTCCAGCAGGAGTATGCCTTTGGAACTTCCTTGCAGGTAAAATCGTTTCCCAGTATTTTTCACATTCATACAAAATGTTACAAGTAAAAGTTCCTTCTCTTGCCTTACTAAATATCTTGTCGACTGAAACACTTGTGAATAAAATGAAGTTAGCAGTGAATTCTCATCTATCAAAACAGAACTGTCAGGTGGCATCTCAGCTTCTTGTGTCTAGTCAACTTTTTACAGGAGCTATGAATGCCGGTCTTTAGGCTCCATATCACTGATGAAAGGACATTATTACAAACAACCGTTATAATGTTTAGCCATGCAACAAAGAGTAAGCATTTCAAAGGTGTTTAAGCCATGCCTAAGTCTATCCCTATTCTGTCTAATGCTCACTGTTGTATTCAATAAGCCTTCTGAAGCACAACCAAAATGTCTGTCTTGTTTTGACAACAATGGTGAATAATTCTTTCATTTTGTTGCAGGTGGATTTGTAGTACTTGCAGTCACCAGCTTTATGGCTGCTGTGAAACTTCACCACCTCACAGAAAGAATTGCCAATTTTCGGGAAAATGTCTTTCAATTCGTTATCTTAGAAGAACGGTTTGAAGACTGTTTTTGGCTTTGTGTGGCAAGTGCCACATCACATGCAGTAAATTTGCTGCTAATAGCCATTAGTGGGATTCACTTCCCTAAAATTAAGACTAAAACAGAAGAAGCAAATGTTACAGCAGAAGATATAATGTACTAATGAATCTATACGAAACTACTTTGGTCAAGTGAACTGTCATGATAGAAACAGCTTCTTGGCTCTTGAGCTTTTGATTTGGATGGATGGTTTTGGTATAAACATGTAAAGATGTCAGTCTACAATACCAGCAATTAACATGTGTAGGAAAAACAAACACTACAAATATAATTATTCTCAAAACTGACTGATATCTGCAGTAATATATGCTGTTCCCAGTTTTTAGAAAATTCGCATTTTGAGGTATTTTAGAAAACGAAGGTGAAATATGATTTCACTGAAACCAAGTGTCTCCTTTGTTTAGAAAGAAAATATGTGCATCGCAAATCTTTGATAGTATAGGGTTATTTCAAAACAGAAAGAATGGACATTGGCCAATTACCTTCACGGAATTATCTGGAAAAATGACGAGAGGGCCATATAAGGTATGTTTGATGATGTTAATACTGCATCGAAAAAGAAAACATCATCTGTGAGGCTAAAGTTAAGGGGAAGCACAGGCTGAGTATGTGTGAAATGTTGTTAAACAGAAATTATCAAACCCCGCAAAGTAAACAAGTGAGAAAAGTAAAGTTTATGGGATACTAGTAGACTATGAAAAAAATTATTACCTGCAAGATGAAGGTTTCGTTGCAGCTTCTGAAAGTAAAGTGAACAGAATATAAGTAACAGTGCTTTTAGATAACCTGGGAAATAATACTCTGACAGATTAATGGTCTTCAGAACCCTGTCAATTCTTATGTCTATTTGAAATCAAGTAAAACTGATGAATGATGAAACAATATTAAAATGAATAAAAATTGTTAAATGGATGGAAAAGTTACTTTGCTAGGAAGTACCACAATTTTGACAGGCATTCAACCAGTTCTTGGGTCACGATTAATGAATATTTCAAAGAAAAGAATATGCCATTAAGCATGTCATTTTTTAGAGTTTGACTACTATAGTGAACACATCCTAACCTTTTAGCAATAGAACCTGAAAAATGTCTTTGAATGAATGAAATAAGTTATCATATAAATAAGAAATTATTTTGCAGTCAGTTACTCTTCGTCAGACCACGAGGTTGTGTAACTCTATTCTTGTGGAAAGCTCTTTGAAAAAAATAGTAACTTTTTTAGGAAAGGAATTCAAAGTGTTTCAAGAACATGCCAGGATATACAAAAATTCTTTATTATTTATTTGAAAAGACCTCTTCAGAGAAGTAGTATTGTAAGGGTCAAGTATTTTCAGAAGTGTCTAAGACCATATTTTATGTACCCACATTACTACTTTTATCACTGAAATGTGTGGAACACTCAGTAAAGAAAGTTGCTAGAACAACATGTTTGCTGATTAGACCACTTATTTAGACATTTAAATAAGGAATTATAACTCAGCTTAAGCCTGTGAGTTTAATATCTTTGGCCCAAATACTTATTTTCCATGCTCTTTTTACTTTGTTTTCATTTAAAGACCAATGAAAACAGATGTTTTATGGAGTAACTTCTACTCCCATTTGTATTCTTATAAAATCAGTTTTGCTGTTGTAAAACCCTATTTAAAGTACTCTTAATTTACACGGCAGACTCAAATCACTATGTTTACTAAATGCTTCAGCAGTGTATGTGCAAGCTCTGTGTGAGGTAAGAAATGAAAATTATTTATGTCCTTTTTAGAATATATACAGCAAGACCAGCAGACATTTGGCAGTGGCCAGTTGCAGAGGAAATATCAGTAGCCAAAGTCAACCTACAGATGCAATGAGTGGTGTCTATTACTGTAGTCTGCACCACCTCTGGTTTTGGCCCCACAAGTTTAGCAGGATTATGAATGAAGCAGAAATTTGTGAGGGTGCTTCTGCAATAGGTCCCAATAATTGGTCTTCTTCAAGACAGTGTTAGACACTTTTTTGCTAAGAGCACCTAAACTTTTTTTGTTAAAGTCCCATAAAAATTTAAGATGCAGCTGGAAAGTTTTGATGAGTCTAGAGCACTGTAACCATTTTAGCATAAAGGATACTCAATAAGGCAGAAAAAGTGATTCCTCATTTATACCACCCACTTACTTCACTGTTCTTCTAATTTTACTAGTGCATTCACTCAGTCTCTACCCCGGGCCGCGTCTCCAGGAAGATGACGCGATACCTGGTATGTGGATAGGCAGCAAACAACCAATGGATGTGCCTTCAGTGGTAGCAGCACAGTACTGTCCAGAAAACTGTCCACAGAGGCCTCTGTGGTACCACCACCTTCACCTCCCAGAAAATTCTGAGTGGTTCTGAAATAGAAGACCTTAAACTGCAGTATAATTACACATATAGAAAATGAAATATTTGTAATTGTTCTATGACCATATAATTTAGAAGTAGTTGTTGTACAGAAAGAATTATATTGTAACACGTAACTAAGCCTTTACTAAATAGAATTCTCTTTAGGAAGTGAAAAGGAAGCCGATTTTACAATCTTCCATATAGAGCAATTGCTTCAGAAATGCTTTTCAGTAGTACTAGGATGCATGTATTACACTGTATTTTTCATATTGCTAATGAACTGCTTAATGCCCCCCACCCCAAACTAGTTATTGAGTAAGAGCTGTGGGACTACTTAGTTGAGGACAGAATTAAAGATTTGTTGGACTGGATTCCTACGTAGGTCACAGGAGCTCTGGAAGAACCATTAGAGTATACTGTATAAATGAAGAGGAATAGCTAAGCTGATCAGTTTTTTAATTTCTTGTTTTGAATCTACTCAACAATGAAGCACACTCCGCAGTAACGGTCCAAAAGGTTTCTCACAGCAGATGTATGAAGTCTTATGGTGGGATATTGTAGCTGCATGAGTTGAATGACCAAATAACATTATCACCCAACGACTGCTTTGTGACTTGTGAGAAAACAGTATTTTCTGCTCACTTTAGAGTGATCAGAAGTATTACCATGCATGAACTAAACGAAACAAAACAGACACAAGGCTAAACTAACCTTTCAGCTGCACAGGTTGTCTCAGTTTAAGCACTGCCAAGACACACTGATGGGACAATGCATAGAATATTTGCCCTGGGAAATTCTGTCTGGGAAAGAAAGGTTAAATGCAATCACTCATACTTAAGATGTACAATTACAAAGCACACCTAAAGGTTAACAGTAGGTAAGTCTATCACTCAGACTTTTTCAGCTTTCTCTTCTACATTATCAAATAATTTCAAAAAATGGGAACTTGATATGTGTGATCTACTTTATTTACACATTTTCATTTTAGTTAGACTTCATAGAGCATATCTGATCATACGAATGCTCAACATGTGGAAATAAAGATTTCTTCGGGGGTACTTTTTACTTTGGAAGATCTGAAATCCTAAATGAGAACACATATGAGGAATATCTGCCCAGAACTTTGAAGAGATTATGGGTCAAATCCTGTTTTTCCATAAAATCAAAGACAACTTCATATACCCTGAAAATACCCACTTAATTTGTACATGCAGAATAAAAAGAAGCTCCATGCAGGATGCAGAGAAGCTACGGAGCCATTCTTCAAAGAACTAAGAAACCATTCATTGTATCTAAGAGCCTCTCCAAAAAATAAATGAAGCTAAAAACTGGTTTCCACTTTGATTCTTTAAAATAGTTATGATTTAATGTTAAAAAATGTCATTTTATAAGATAAATCAAAATGGAGGCAATTTCCCTCAGTCCTTATCTCTGAGTGCCGCTTTCCTTAGTAAGATGTGGTGGGTTGAGCCAGGCTGGACACCAGGTGCCCACCAAAGCCGCTCTGTCACTCCCCTCCTCAGCTGGACAGGGGAGAGAAAGCTCGTGGGTCGAGATAAGGATGGGGAGAGATCATTCAGCAATTACGATCACAGGTGAAACAGACTCAACTTGGGGAAATTAATTTAATTTATTGCCAATCAAAATTAGAATAGTGTAATGAGAACTAAAACTAAATTCTAAAACACCTTCCTCACACCCCTCCCTTCTTCCCGGGCTCAGCTTCACTCGCAATTTTCTCTCCCTCCACCCCCCCTCCCCGAGCAGCGCAGGGGGACGGGGAATGGGGGTTGTGGTCAGTTCATCACATGTTGTCTCTGCTGCTCCTTCCTTCTCAGGGGAGGACTCCTCACACTCTGCCCTTGCTTCAGCCTGGGGTCCCTCCCATGGGAGACAGTTCTACGCCAACTTCTCCAACACGAGTCCTTCCCACAGGCTGCAGTTCTTCATGAACTGCTCCAGCCTGGGTTCCTCCACGGATGCCGTCCTTCAGGAACAGGCTGGGTCCGACCGGGGTCCCCGCGGGGTCACAAGTCCTGCCAGGAAACCTGCTCCAGCCTGGGCTGCTCTCTCCACGGCGCCACAGGTCCTGCCAGGAGCCTGCTCCAGTGTGGGCTTCCCACGGGGTCACGGCCTCCTTCGGGCATCCCGCTGCTCCGGCGTGGGGCCCTCCCCGGGTATGGGTGGAGATCTGCTCCGCCGTGGAGCTCCATGGCCACAGGGGCACCGCCGGCC
>NW_010555167.1:0-1021 GCF_000687285.1 Phaethon lepturus | reverse complement strand
TCTTAAATGTCCTCCCGCTGAGGCGCTGCCACCGTCACTGATGGGCTCAGCCTTGGCCAGTGGCGGGTCCATCTTGGAGCCGGCTGCACTGGCTCTGTCAGACACAGGGGAAGCTTCTGGCAGTTTCTCACAGAAGCCACCCCTGCAGCCCCCCTGCTACTAAAACCTTGCTATGCAAACCCCACACATAAGACATGCTATTTTTCTCTATACCACTTAATGGAAAAAGTGCTTAGGTGGGAACTGCAATATATTGTTAGAGAACAGACCCAGCTACCCTTCTTCAACATGTTCTGCCGATTTAGCAGTGTTAATCTGGGTTACAGATGCACGGAAAAGCAAACTAATTGTTATACATAGTGTCATAAAGTGTCAGATACTCACATATAAAAGTGAATTACTTATAATCTGTGTTTCACATTTCTGAAGGAAAAAAAAAAAAGCAAAAAAATGCTGGATCACTTGACATTAAAAGCCAATTCAGAGCCACTGAAACTCTGGTTCTTCATACTGATAGTATAATAAATGTCGGCAAACTTCAGCCACTGCTTTTCCATACAGTGCTTTTGCCAGAGAAGCATAAATCTACGTCTGATATTACACTGATGACCTAGTATTCTAGTGTGAAATTTCCTGAAAAAATATAACTGCAGTCATTCTCATTGGCCTTTTATTTTCACTTACTACATTTTCCCTTTCTTTTTTTTTTTTTTTATTTTAAATTTAATTCTGGGATTGTTATTGCTTTTTCTTAGAACCTAATGAACTCTTGCCAGACAGAGATATTATAGCAGTGAACCACTGTCCTACATGGGAAATAATGTAAATTTGTTGTCTCAGCATTTGCAATAGGAGACTTTTTTTGCATTTTATAAACAATTTACATTTTTATCTTCAGTATGCAAATAACATATACTGTATGCATAGCACGGCTGTCTTTTTAAAGTCTGTGTGATAAGCCCACAAGAGAAGCTGCGTCATCCTCAGCAGCTCGTGCGAATGCTTACCTAGCGCAAACCTC
>NW_010555166.1:0-8703 GCF_000687285.1 Phaethon lepturus | reverse complement strand
TCAACCAGTGACCTGAACAGGCCGAAGTCTGTCTTCTGGAAGTCCATGCAGCACTGCAGAGGGGATATTGCACTTGCAGAGGACTCTCAGCATCACACTTTCCTTCTGGTAAATGAAAGAGCAATCTCAGTTGCACTACTAGCACCACTTCCCTCAGCACTCTAGGTTTCCCTCAGTGGTATCCCGTCCAAGTATTGACTAGGGTGAACATTGCTTATCTTGGGTAATCAATGAGATGACAGACCAAGGTACTGCAGTAAGAAGACAGGCAAGGAGATATGTATCTACCTCTGACTTTTTTCTACCTCAATAAATATGTTTCCCTAATCCAATGACATTGTAACAATATGCAGTAATTACTGTGGCTGCATCCATCTCCTTTGATTTAATCAGACAGATATTATATGTTAAGTATCAATTGATTATTAAAAGCATATTTGCTGATGCTTCCAAATCCACGTAATGATGCGTAAACAGTTATTTACCGCACAGCTATTAAAACTCAGCAACTTGACTTGCTTTTTACAATCACTATTTATTTAACATGCAATGACCATCCTATCCCATTAAAACTAAATGTGTTAACTGTGTTTTGGGCATTTAGTTTTAAAGCTTTTCTTACCACAACATCAAATGATTACAAAAAGCCATTGTCTTAGCAGGCATTTGATGCTACGCAGGCATATTTCAGAAGAGTCACATTTTGATGACGTGCCACGATGTTACTCTGGGTTGTGACAGACAAACCATTATGGTGCCTCTAGTAAAGCAAAACTTTTTGATAAGGTAGTGGTGGCTGAATTTTAAAATCCCTGTATGACCTTATGTCCTCTGAGAGGTTGAACACCCTGATTTATTGCCCAAATCTCCTGGGACATAGGATGTTGAGCGTTCCTTAACTGAGCAGAGTCCAGCTTTCCTATTTGGGGAAAGCAGATCTGCTTTTTACCACAGGTCTCAGGATGTTTAATGCCATGGGTAGAGTATTAAGAAGGACAATTCTCTTGACATTATATTATCTTGTGGAAAAATTAGACTACTTAGGAAAACTGGGAGCAGTTCACAACCAAATTGTCTCTTCCTGTCTTCCTTTCTTCCTCTCTCATTGCAGGCTTGGGAAATACGCTCTCAGCAGTTCCCTTACTCTTAGGATAGCTGTGGCAGAGTATCCTACAGAGGTTGAGTACTTCTTTGTAGTGTAATTATGAGCTTTGCAAAACACGGTGGTGGTTGTCTGAGCATAGGTGTTGTGCAGCAGTGATGGCTGGTGTCCATGGCTGGTTGTGAAGCAATTGTAATGTTTCATCACTCAATTCCTGAAAGTTCCCTCTTTCTGTTCTCTTCGCTCCCAGGCCTGGAGCAGCTCAGGATAGGTTTTCTTTCCTTGCCAGAAGATGGTTGAAGGCTTCATGGTAGGACTTGCATTCCATCTGCCTGCCCTTTCTGGAGTCTGTCGAGCTTTCTTGCAATTCCCTTATGCTTCAAAGCAAATAAATAAATATTTGCAGAGTTATTAAAGATTTAATGAAAACGCCATATATTTAAACCATCTTGCAAAAAAAAAAATGACTGAATATTTATTATTTACATGTTAGGCTTCCTCTGCATATTTATTTACTCCTCCTTAATCCGATCCATGTTTTATAAATATTGCAAAAAACCCGTCAATAATATAACATGTTTTCATTAATCCAGAGGAATAATTAGAAGACATTTAGGATAATACTGCTCTGTACAAATACTGCATGAGCCTGTGAAGAGAGATGTTTTGAACAGCAGCTGTCATCTGTGTAGCTGCGACATACACAAGTACCCCTTGCCATGTCAGGAAGGGGCTGGCAAGCGCCTCGGATTCCTTCTGTGTGTGGTACTGCCTCCTCCGATCACAGGGACAAACATTTGCCTTGCAAAGAGATCCTTGGGGTGACAAGCCTACTTCTCTGTGGGGGGAATGCAGCATTTAATCCTCCTCTTGTGAAACAAGACTGTCTCCCGCTTGGGATCGCTCTAGCTTCGCACTCAGCATAGCAGCGCAGCGGAGGCAGGGTAGTCGTGCTATTGTCCTTGCAAGTTTCCCAGAGCCCTTGCCCCACACTGACCAGTCTACTGGTCAATGTCAAATTCTGCCCATGGTGCACATAATAAACTTTACCAGGAGCAATCTTGTGATCAGGTAATCAATGTTTTCTGCAATGATAACAAGCTTCTATTTGTACTAATATTTCAAGCTCATGAGGAACCATCACCCATAGTGTCTCATTCCTTACTTTTTCTCTACTTTTGCCTCAGTTCAGAGGTTTCCATCTCCAATTATTGTGCTTGGAATCATAGTTATTTTAAAAAATAATTAAAAAAAAGGGTTGTACTTTGTTCCTTCCCTAGTTCTTTTAAAACTAAGCTCATAAGGCAAAATTGGCAGTCTTGTTCCCTATGTTGTATTCATTAAGGCTTTGACCTTCTTAATGCTAAACTTGCACTGGAGGGGACTCTCCTGGCTTTTTCACTATCCTGTAACACAGAGCCTTTAATGTCAGAAGTGCAGAAATATTTGAGCCCAAGTCTCATCTAGTCCAACCACCTCTGTTTGACACTTTGAAAGAAGATTTTAGGTGTGTGAAAGATGATCACGCCTCCACTTTGAGATCATACACTTAGTTGAAGGGAGAACGTAATCCTTAGCACAGATCAAGCTATGAAGTAAATGAGTTCTGTGGGAGTTGTTAATTGATTATTACAGACATGTTGTTTTGGTTTAAGTGAATAACCTGTGTGTGGCTAGATCTAAACAACCATTCTTGTGGAAAGACTGAATGCCAGTATGGCTGTAAGCTCACAAAAGGCAAAATCATCTCCCTTTGCATGTGCCTTACAGTGTCGTGCAAGATCACCTCAGCTATTTTGGGAGCAGAATAACCGTGAGTGGGAAGACGACCCATCAAATTACGTAGCTGCAAGGAGAAACAGAGCACAGTAACTTGATCAGCACGCTGTGCTATTGTCGTCACTTTTTCTAGGACCCAAGTTAAATCATCCTGCGTGACACAGACACTTTCTTTGCTGTCCAGAGCCTAGGGCCAGGCAGCTCTTGCCTTTAGACAATGCAGACTACGGATCTTGGTGAACCTGGTTTGACCTCCACTCCTTATACAAACGTACTACTTAGCGTTATGTTCCTAAGCCTGTAGCAGACAAACCGCAGCATCCTTTGAAACTTTCAGTGGTCCTGTGCAGCATGCAATTTGATTATTGTTTGGCAGGGGGCAGAAGGTTATTTGGGTCACTGGGGTTTTTTTGGACTTGGTTGACGAATGGAAAAGAAGACAGACCCAAAGATTGGGGCTGAAGGAATTGACTGTAACATTTGAATAGCATAAGCAGCCAGCTTGTCTTTTGCCTGAGGAAAGAATGAGGCAGAGAGCATACAGACTTTATGTAAAACCCTAATAGGAATAGGACTCGGGGACATCTTATTCCCATGGCACTGTTAAGCTCATTATTTCACCTCTCTCTCTGCTATCCCCACAGCAGTTTTTTCCTACCTCCTTGTTGTTCAGAGCCTTTAGAAGAACACCAACTCTAATTTTCAATCATTATTTGGTATACATTATCTCACAATCCCTGCTGAAGTCAGGGATGGACTATTTGAGGCATCCTAACTATACAAAGAAGGAGCTAAGGCATAATGATTTGACCAATATCACATGTGATGTCTCCAGCAGAGCTAATAGCTAAACCTCAGTCTCATAAGTATCTCCTGAGTTAGCAGGCAGAACTCCATCTTTCCTTGCTCTTTCATTTCAGTTTTAATAGATTGACAACATTAAAATCTATGCCTCCCTCCAAAATGTGACTGCCCAAAGGAATAGTTGGAGAAGAAAGAACTAGGTGTAGATCCTTGTCCTTGCTTTCAAATTCCCTGCTTACCATTTACTGATTACTGTTTGTTGCTTGTCAAATCTTTTGCCTGTGTGGCTTGGGAAGTAACATCCAGCTGTCTTACATTTTCATGTCATCTCACCTAGTAAGGTGCAGTCCCAGTTGGCCATCATCTGGTCTTTCTTATGGTTTCCCCTGCACATCTGTTATGGCAGATCAGACAACTGAAAAGAGGGCCATTAACTGGATTGAAGGAGAATCCCAAAGAGTCAGAAGGTTTGCGGTGATAAGCTTAAAAACACAATGAACTTTTCTCAAAGGAATGACAGGAAGTTCTGAGCTTGTACAGGAGTAGGTTAGGATTTAGCCTGGCTTAAGTGGGATGGAAGACAAACTGTGCTTGCAGCAGGAGATGAGCAGGGTTTGGAATACAGAATGGGAAAGTTTGATCTGAAGCTTGAGGGGGAAACGTAGTAAGCATATAAAAGACCAGTGGACAAATGAGGACAACCTCTACAGAAGGCTCATAGAGATGGAATGGGAAAATGTGTGACTTCCTCCAGGGATGAAAGGCCAGAATATAGTTGCCAGTTTGGAAACGATAAAGACTCTGGATCAGTACCATAGTCCTACAAGGTCTTTAGTGCTCTAATACAGCTCACAAAAAGGCTTTTGCACTGAATGTCATCAGTCTTATGGACAGCAGTGGGGCTGCTCCATTAGGTGAGAACATGGCCCAGCAGCATAGTCCCTTATCAAGCTGAAAGCTCTTGGGTCCCATTCTCAAACTGGCACAGTAAGAGTAGGAAGAGCAGCAGAGCAGGCTGTCTTATTCTAGGAAATCATGTCGATCCATCAGCCAGGGCATGGAAAAACTGTACTGACTATGGATGTTTTTAGAATATCCATCTCCTCTTCTAAGCCTGGTCCCACACAAACCTCTCCATCTTTCCTGTTCCTTTCCTCTGGCCATGCTGCAGCAGGCTGACTTCTAGCACCCAGTTGATGTTTACATTTCAGCCCACCCTGTGAGAAGATTAAGATTGATGTATCATGAGAGGTGGTGAATGACAGCAGGGCAGCAATGGAAGGATAAGAAAGGAAAGATTTTTTATTTTTAGAGTAGATTGCAACTGTCCAGTGTCTTTCCATGTGCTCTGTGTATGGGGAAAATAGTAATTTTGGTAGTAGGAACATGTTAATGAAAAAATAAATGTGATAATTTTTTTTCCCCTTCCTGTTCAAAATCACTCTGCAAAAGAAGGGAGAGCAAACCAGTTGCAGAGAGCCCCTGCCGTCTTCGTGGAGGGGCAAGCAATAAAGTAGTAGAAACTGCATATGAGATGCATCCCAGTGTGAAGCAGAGGAGACTCTGTGGGCAGAGGTACATTGGCATTAGAAGCTGGAGAGAACACACGTTGGCATATATCAATGCGTTGGCTTTTTTGGCAAACGGCTGAGCTTGGATTAATAAAATGTTCAGATAAAGATCAGTTTTATTAAAGTGTGCTCACACAGCGGCAGCACCCAGCCGCGCTCCTGGAACGTGAGCTGGAAGCCTGCCAGCCGTGCTCAGGAGTGCTGCTTACCATACCTGATAAGAAGGTCCTGCCGCACAAGAGTGTGGAAGAGAGGACGAGAGGAGGAGGAGGAGGAGGAGGAGGAGGAGGGGAAGCTGGCAGCAGCCTGCCTGCTTCTTGGCCCAAGCCTCGCTCTGAGCCCGCTGGCCCGTAAGGGTTTGCCCCCTATGTAAATCCAGTGCACGTTGGAGGAAAAGCACACAGAGGCTTCCAGGAGAGCAAACAAGGCCAATTGCTCTCGCGCAGCTCCCCTCTCCTTCCTCCGCTCCCCCCCACTCACCGCTCTGCAGCTAGCTCCCTGCTGTATTTTAAACAAGACTTTTTCTTTACTTTGTCTCTTCTGTGTCGGCTTGCTCGGTGCCAGATCTCAAAGCTAATTAAAAGGGGCATGGGCTGGGCTTACATTTTTCCTTCAGGAGTGAGCTGTTGGCAGAGTCTCTGAGCTGCCAGGCGTGGGGACTCTGAACAGCAAGTTGGTACCAACTAAGGAATGGGAAGCCAAAAACCACCCTAGCTCCTCTGAGTAGGGAAATGAATAAAGCGCAATTGTAAGTCCTTCAACAGATAACGCACAGGCCTGCAAGCACAGTGTGTCCCTCAGTCCTTCTTCACATACTTTGCTCAGACTTTGCATCGCACTTAACTTTTTCAGTCTGTTCCTACTGCTTTGTATTCACAGAACATGCCCATGATCCATGTCTTCGCTGTATTGCACTCTCCCATACCCCATGTGTGGAAACATGGCAAAATCTGCTTTCTAAGAGTATCAGGCTCCTCAAATTTCCTAGCAAAAATGGGTACAGTGGATCTCAAGTCAACGCTGGAGAATACCTGGATAAAGTAAATGTTGGGCTTGCTGTATCGCTAACTTACCTCTATGGATTGCACTTGTCCAGTCCTGGAACAGAAACTGTAACCTGTGACTTGCCAAGTCAGTCACTAAGCAATGTGTCGCTAAGCGATGACACTTGATCTTTCAGGCAAGGGAGGAAGAAGCTATTGTTGGGTTGGTTAATTCATGCATTCAGAAAAATTGTAGATGATGGTCATGATATTGGTATGAGCATGTTACTCTGTGATAATTTTCTTGGCCAGCTTCCAGCATTTATTCTAAATGTGGTGTGGAGAATAATAGTAGCCTTCCGACATCTTACTTAGACAATCCTTTTTGGTACAGTATTTTCCATTTTTAAAAACATAAAATGCTGTTCACCCTTGGTTTGTCTTGCAACTTAAGGCCTGTTGTGTCCACTATTTCAGAGAACCTTAAACTAATATGCTTAGACTTAGTATGAATTAAAAGAGCTACCAGCTTTGAATGCTTCCAGCATGGCATAAAGGCCACCTGGTACTAATTAACAATTCCCAGCTGTCTCCATCCTAGTACAGCATCTTGTGAGTCGCCTGCACTGGATTATCTGGGAAGCTGTTCCTTCTGCTTCACTAATTCAAGTATCTCAGCTAGGGGTAGGACATGGGGAAGACAGTGAAGAAAGCAGCACAGGCTTTGCCTCATCATGGAAACTGCTTTTAGCTCCTCTGTGTAACTTCAGCGAGGGCTGCATCCTCTGGGATAAATGATGCTGGCATTATTCTCCTTCCTCTTATTCTGCACCATTGTAAAATTCCAGGAGAATTACTGGCTTTTCTGCCTCCATCCTCTAGCATTCATGTTGTATGTGTGCAAGCAGCGGGAGAGCTGTTAACATGCTTGGGATTACTGTGTATCCACACCACTGCTCGGAGACTCTCCTCAAAGATGGGCAACTTTCCAGCACCTCATCTGCCTGCCTGCTGCATCTAGCACCTTGCCTCCCGCTCTCTCCCCTCCACTGCCCGCCCCTAAATGCGTTTGTGCTGACGGGCCCATCTTTCCTCATCCACAGACAGGAGATGTGATTAGAGGGAATGTAATTTGTTTGGAGTGCTCTGGCGACGGAAGGAAATTATTCTGCAGCAATATTTGCAAATGCATTCATCATGGAGTCCCTGGCAATCCGTCACCGTGAGCTGATGACTTTGTGATCTTCATGAAGGTCTGATTAAAAGTGCTTTCTAATGATCAGTCCAGCTTCCCATCTTACACTTCCTGTTGTGCACCTAGACAAAAAGAAGGAATGAGGATAGAGGCCAGTCATGCACTCTCCGTCCTTTGTGTCCCCTGAATCCAGACTAGACCTAAAGATCTGGTCAGATGACACTGAACCGATACCACAGTCTGAGGTCGTCCAGTTCTCTGGTTTCCTCCATGTCAGGACCCTCATAAAGAATTGGCATTTTGCTCTCATTGTATTTGAGTCTTCTGCCTTGCCCAGGGTGAAGATCAGATTTATATATGACCTGGAGCGCTCTCTGCACCAGAAGTATAATCTCAGATACTTTCTCAACTTGACTGTTTTTCAGACAGCAAAAATTATGTGCTACAGATCCTTCCCAACACCAGAGCTTGGTCCTAATCAAGAAATGCAACAGAGGGGGAGCAGGGTCCAGTGAAAGGGAACAACAGTTTAGGTGGTATTTGTGTGGTGTAGCAGGCCCTCTCTGGCAGCACGATCCTGAATATTGTGTGACCTTGTGGCTTCTCTTTTACCTTGTAATCCTTTGCAATGGCTAACAGATCTCCTTAGCCAGATGTACTTGGGATGGGGGTTACAGAATAGGAGAGAAGCTGGGATGTTGCACCGAAAAGACAGAGGCCCAAGGCCAGCCACAGGAGAGCAAAGAGAAAGGGGCTTTTACACATATTGAATATGTGAGACTTGACAGATCAATCTGATGTCTGCAAGGGTTGAGGGGGTGGGATGCCTATGTAGACCCTACTTTCTCCTGCTTGACCAACTTGATCTCCTTCTATGACCAGGTGACCCACCTAGTGGATTAGGGAAAGGCTGTGGACGTTGTCTACCTGGACTTTAGTAAAGCCTTTGACAGCATCTCCCACAGTATTCTCCTGGAGGAACTGGCGGCTCATGGCTTGGACGGGTTTACTCTTCGCTGGGTGAGGAACTGGCTGGATGGCCCAGCCCAGAGAGTCGTGGTGAATGGAGTTCAATGTGACTGGTGGCCGGTCACAAGCGGTGTTCCCCAGGGCTGGGTTCTGGGGCCAGTCTTGTTCAATATCTTTATTGATGATCTGGATGAGGGAACTGAGTGTGCTCTCAGTAAGTTTGCAGATGACACCAAGATGGGTGGGATTGTTGATCTTCTGGAGGGTAAGAGTGCTCTGCAGAGGGATCTGGACAGGCTG
>NW_010555165.1:0-17044 GCF_000687285.1 Phaethon lepturus | reverse complement strand
TCCTTTCCAACCTTAGTGGTTCTGTGATTCTCAGAGGCATTGTTTAACTTGGTGGACTTCACATTCTCACTCTTATTCTAAAATACAGTGAAGCATCACTAAGGCCATGACCAGATGTGCAATTCCAGTTGAAATAACCAAGGCTAAGAAAGAAACACCTCCAGTTTTATCAAGCACCACTTAGATGACCTACTAATGTAGCTACTAGCATGTGTAGCTACTTCCAACTCAAGTCAAATAGCCTACATTAGCTCAAAAGTTCTTAAGCACACCTAAAAAAAAAATATTAAAAAACCCACAAAATGTGAGGACCATCTTGATTACACTAGAATTATGCCAGCAAATTCAAGGGGGGTGGAAACCTTGAATGGGAAAGGAAAGGGAAGGGAAGAGCAAGAAGCACTAGTGTCATGACTCCAGAGAGTTTGCGGCATCAGCAAGTGCCACAGCTTGCAGGACATTTGGAGACCATCAGGCACCGGCCCTGATCAGCTTCCAGAGAAGGAACTCTCCAAAATACGCAGGTCTTAAGGACAACATCTGCACAACACAGCATTTAGGCCTGTTGCTGAGTACTTTTTATCAGTTTTTCCCCACTTCCTTCTGTTGCTTGCCTGGTTCTCACTGCTCTTGTATTCTGATTTTTGGCCTAGTTTCCAAACTACCTCCTGCCCTACACCATAGGTTACTGCATGACTGTAGTCATTAGCTTAGAGAGATACTTCCAGCTCATAGGCCTCAGCCTCCCTGCAAGGAGCAGCAGCTGTTGCAGGGAGACACCTACTCATGCCACTCATCCCTAATTTTCTCAGTTATCCCCTGGAAACTCTGGCTGTACCTGGGAGGCTAAAGGCAAAGGCAAACAGCCAAGGCAGCAAGCAGTTGCAACAACTATTGCTTGTCTCATGCCTTTCACCAGGCCTCTAATATGGTTCTCATGAGCACTTCCCTAATCTTCCTCATGCACCTTCAGGCAGGCTGTTTTTAATAGATTATTTGCCTTAACTGGTCTAATTCTGTGTGGAGCAAGGCAGGGAGCTTCCACAACATACTATCACAGTAGTGCGAGATGCTGAGCAGCTGTAAATAGCTGGGGGCTGGAAGTCCTGCCTCACTGATGCAGTTGGCTTGCAGGGGAGGACCTGGTCTTCAGTTCAGTACGCTGGAGTAGTAAGAGGGGATGGAACATGTACGCAGGAATGGAAAATCCTGAAACATGTCTACAAAGCACCTACAATTAGAGACTTTTCAGTGGTTCCCAAAACAGCCTGGTTTTCAGTAGGATGTTGGAAGATGTAGCTTTGATATCAATGCCAAATGGCCATAGCACTACTGCTCCTAAATACTCTCCTTGAGGAGCAAAGGAAGGGTGATTAACCTCCCATAGTTCACTACTCCCTCCTCCAGTCTTCCCCCAGCCCTCATCTCAGAAACAGCATAATTTCAGTAGCAGAAGGCACGAAATCCACCTTACAGAATCTCAGCCCAAACTCTTAATGCTTAAACCTGAGCAGCTGAGAAGAAACTCAGATTGGGAAGTGCCAGGTGGTGAGCAGGGCAAGCACTAGCTGCCATGCCCAAGGGAGAGCACAGTGGTCACTACCTCCACCTCCAGATCTTGCACTCCTATAGACAGGTGACAAATTGTTTAATGCCAATTAAATGAAATAACTTCACATCTGCCCAGTGCTAAATGAGACAAATTCTTTGAATGTGGCCCTATCTGGGGGACTTGCTGACAGCAAGATTGTGAATGGCTAAAGGGCTTGCTAACTCCACAGTACATGCAAATTCAAAACACTTACATTTTTGAGGATCCATCCTTTTCTTTCCTCCATGAGTTGATATAAAAGCATCAAGACTAGACTGATGCACATAAAGTACATTTTAAAACAATCTAGGCTGACAGAGGTCAGTGGGTCTACATCAAGGAGGCTTCTCCATTATTTACTGTAAAGCCAACCCCTTCCTCAACTTTTCTGGGACAACATATATAATTACAATACAGAGGTGAGAAAAAAATTACAAGAACTTTCATTAGAGTCTACTATGACTCACCTTTCATTATGTCTCACCACATTCAGAGCAGAAAATCCCATACAATTTTTCCCACCAAAGTCATAAATACCCACAAAATATTTTCTGGAGGAGTCAAGTAAATCTTCCGGCTCCATATCATCCAAGGCCAACAATAAACTAACAACTGCATTTCTGCTCTCCAGTGGGGAAAGCACTTCACTGCCATAGAACTTTGCCTTTACAGTACCTGAACAACGTGCCACAGAAGCCACATATGGTGGAAAGCCTAAACTGAAACACAGATATGTAGCACTCCGTGGATTCTAGTGTTTACAGCAAAACTTA
The DNA here is from genome assembly GCF_000687285.1 of Phaethon lepturus. Lineage (NCBI taxonomy): Eukaryota > Metazoa > Chordata > Aves > Phaethontiformes > Phaethontidae > Phaethon > Phaethon lepturus. Next base: position 14,680 of record NW_010555165.1, on the reverse strand, counting down.
AGTTGTTTTTAAATGAAAGATGGAGGTTTCTAGCCTTGTACAGTTACAAAGAAAACTTCCAAATGCAAATCAATACAAGGCTGCCTATCTAGTTCTACAGGGAGATGAAATAAAATAGCTTTGAGAGGTGTGAATTGCCTCATTCATCTCAACTTTGAAGCCTAACAATAATTCAGATGTTAATGCCAACTGTTTTACCAATGACAGACAACCTTTTTTTTATAGGAACTGCTTCCTAATATACTTCACCTGCTGTGGTAAGATCCATATAAGGTGGCATAGCACAGGAAATTTCAAAGATATTTATATATTGATGTTCAATTGTATTTCCTATTCTTTTTCATTTTATTGGTCACAAAAATCCGTAAGAAGGTTAGACTGGAAGAAGAAACAAAAGCAAAGAAAAAAACTAAATGAACCCAGGTTCTTCTTAGATATTTGAGCCATAGCCTCAGAAGGGGAAAATGCAGGAACAGTATTGGAGAAGTGAGGAATAGCAATTCCCCAACCCTCCCTTCCCCCAAAGATCTGAATACTTCCATTTTTACCATTTTACCTGAAAGCTATACATGAAGTCAAGTGCTCAGACAACATGTTCTCTTGCCTTTAAAAATATGTATCATTCTTTCTTGAAGTGTTAATTTTACAGCCTGAATCCCCAATGATTTTGACTAGTTTGGCCATTTCTTATTTTCACATCATTCAAAGCTATACAGAGGCTTACTGGAAAGTTTCCATTAGAGTTTTCACCAGTATTTGAAGTAATTTCTTCAGGATTCCATTCCCCCTTCCATTTTATTTCTTTATTTTTAGGGACACGAAAGGGGAAAACTAAAAACCTGGGTGAAATACCCAAAAATTTGAAGAAGAGCACAATGAGCTCTTGATACTATTTACACAAAAGGAATAGCAATCATTCATGGAGCTGAACCAAAACTGAGCAACTGATTACTAGGCAAGACACCCATCACTAGGGCCAATTCTTCAACTTCATCACCCATGACACAGTAATTAATTCAAACAGGCAACAGCAAGACTACAGTGTCACGAGGTCTCTGCATCTTGTTCCCTTTCTTTGGTTCCTTATGCAGATAATTCCGCTGCTGTCAGGAGCAGTGACACTAATGAAAACTAGAGTTTGTTGCCATGAATTGGACCCACAGGCACTGGAAGGCAACCCACAGCAGGCAAAAGAGGAAAGAGCCCAACATACATGACAGCCTCAGCTAGAGATGAAATCTTATTCAGCATGAGCATGCAGAAGCAATAAAATTTGCAAGTGCTGTGTCAGCAGTTTGGCCCCACACCTCTGTCCCAGTCTATCTCTCTGCACTTCCACAGACGCCCACAGGTACGGCTAGCAGAGCTGAATGCTTGTTCCGGGTTATGCCATGGCGAAAAGTGCAGGACAACTGCACAGTACTGAAGGGTAATGAAAACAGCCTGCAACCACCATCTACCACACCTCAAAGTACCATTCAACAGCCCCACAGGTCACATCCAAGAGACCAGTAGCTTGTTTCTGACGGCCTAGGCTGAACCTAGGTTTATACTCAGATCACATGTTCCATGCTAGGCCACATAAGCAATATTTTGCACAAAGGACAGGAAAGAGGAGAGGTGAGTAATACCAGAGGGTTTGGCTCGGCACCCTTGATATCAATGGAGACACCCAGTGGCATCAACGGTCATAAAGAGAACAACTAAATATAGTTAAAGACAGAACACTATGCTTCATGCTTCGGAGGGGATTTAGTAGCTGGGAGATTAACACAGCTCTGAACTCGGTGGTCTTTGGGTCAAACTCTTAAGTGAATCCTGTTCCAAGAGCACAGCCAGGAAACCCCAGACAACCTCTTATTATAAAAAAAGTCAGAATTAACAGAAAAATGAACCTACAAAGAATTATAATTTAGAAACACTTTAATTAGCACTCTAATTACCTTAGAGTGACATGCACTTGATTTTAGACAAGTACTTGTGGTTTTTAGCTGCATACATTCAATTCAAAGCAATAGAAGGTCACAGTTAAAACCCCGAACATATCAAGGAGTTGGTGACAGTATTAAGTGGTTCAAAAAGCAGCAAGGACTCATTAGCAAGCTAATCTAGCCTCCATGAAATTAAGGGCCATGACAGTATTTCCACTTACAGACTTGGTTCTTCTGAAGTCAGGAGCAGAAATGGCCTTCTGCCCTTCCTCATTTGTTTTTGCTTTGCTTTGTTCTGTCCACCTAGAATACAGAAAATGTTCTGGTTGTACCAGGAGCAGATTCTACCTGATGCTTCCCCAGGGCAACAGCAATGAGGAATGAAGAACTGGATTAAAGAAAATCCACAGTGAAATCCCACTTGGGAAGGGACCATTCCCCTATTTCTGACTACCAGCCATACACCCCCAACCTGGAAAACAGCCAAGCTCACTGCATAGGATGCATCCTGCCACCCCCTCCTGAACCCCAGCAGTATGTTTAGCAGGAAGGTCTGTATCTTCCTGGGACATCTCGAGCCAAGATAATGGATTCTGAAAAAGATACGGCTTCCCAAAAACTGAGGAGAGACAGGATCCTTTGGAAGATGTTCCAAAAGCCTTTAAGCTAGGACCACAGACTGACAACTTTTGAAAAGCAGTGGGGAAACCTTTGATGGGGTCCTAGGTTTGGAAATATGAAAATACATGTTTGACCTTAGGGAAGTCCCTTAGTCTCCATATTTTGTTTCCCACATGTAGAAGAAGAGGATACTCATCTTTTGTTTGTTTGCTTAGATTGCAAGCAATTCCTAGTAGAGACTGCCTTTCGCTATGTGCATGTTCAGTGTTCTCCGAGAGCCTGTTTTTTATTTTGATCCTATGCACCTGTTACATAAATTAAGAAATCATGTTTCTTCCCTTACATCACTAAAACAAGGCACCACTCATACGACACTGAATTGATTACATTTCCCTTCTTGCTTGTATTACTGCGTTCAAAACTCACGCCGTTACTGATGCTCCAGAGCTAATCTGTCAAGATGGACAGAGCAGCCCACCGCGTCGGAGCTGTTTGAAGCCAGCTATACACACTGGCAGGCAGCGCTGGCTACACTCAAGCCACATTTGGAAAGGCCAGAGGCAGGCAGTTCGGGAGGAAGCTGGGCTGGGGCCGGCAGCCATCAGAGACACAGCGGCAGCCAAACTGACACGAGCTGGCCCTATTCAGTCCTTGCTGCTCAGCTAGTGTTTTGGCACCTGTGACAGTGACTCTAGAATAAACTTTCCAAATTTAAGCCAACAGCTCTGCCAACAAACGACATCAACACTTTTCATCACAGTTGGGGTTTAATTCTATCAGAGAAGGCCACACAGTGCGGCAGGTCTGAGACCAGTACAGGGGGAGCTCCCAGCAAGCTTTAGATGACAACCAGGTACAGCCAAACCACAGCTACTTTTTGGGGAAGGCAAATGTTTATGCTTCCTGACATATGTAAGGCAAACCAGGTTAAGAAGAGTAAATTTGATTACTGCAGCTGGAAACTGAAAATGCAATCCTTTAGCCAAATACAACTTTGGGCTGCTCCAAATGGTAGCAAATATTTTTTCCCAGACTTCAAAACTAAGATATAGGAGACTAAAGTCAAGTCTTCTCTGAGCAAGTTTGAAAACCTTTCTCTGAGAGCAATATTTTCAATCTTTTTTTTTTAAAAAGGCCTACCCTGTTTTGGGAAATTAGTGGGTTTTCTACATACGCTTTGTTCTTTTGCCTTCAGACACATTACACCTCTCTTCTTAACAGCCCATGTAAGTATAGAAGGTAACTAAAAAGCACATGCTATTTTGCACTTCTGAAAAACCCATTCATCTCGTGTTGCAAAGAGGGAATATTTCAACTGCCAACACAGGGCAGCCACATAAGATCCTGGGTGCTGTTCCCCAAATATTACTTTGCTTACTCACAGCCCCTGTCCCTTCTAAATCCATGACTTGAACCTTCTGGTTCCCACATTGTGCATTTTCTTATGGAAGAAGAATGGGGCAGGAACCTGGGACAGAAAGGTTTGAGATTTCCTCCTCTGACAGATGCCCAGGACAAGTCACATGGAGTACAGCCATACAGTATTTTGCAGAGACATCCATGCTTTGGAGTGGCAAGACACAAGCTCTAACCTGGAAGCAGTAGAAGTTGATCTGAATTCATGTACCCTGTTGAGGGTTTGATCACTTGGAAACTGCTTTTTCTCCATGCTCCCCTCTACTGTTAGGTGGCAAATCTGTGAATTACTTATTTTGCTTTAATGAGTGGGGAATTTGGTATCACCACACTAAATATCTGCTATATTATAGCAGAATATAGAGTATAGAATATGAATAATTCCTTCTTTAAAATACTCTAAAGTTCACAAAGGAGGAAGAAACATATTCTTTGGGCACAAACACCAAATCAACTTATGACACTTAATGAGTCACCACATCTTGAATTAACTTCATTCATTCCAGGTTAAACTAGTGTACTTTATGTCAAATTTATTTCAGACTCAGAGCATACGCAGTTAGTTACAAAGCTCACTGGACTGCACTTAGCCCAAACTTAGGCTGGACTGACTTACACAAAAGCTTAATGCCATAACTGTCACAACTGCAAATGCATAAAGCACTGTTTCAGAGCAGAACAAACCAGAGCAGTTGTCACACACGTGAATGTTACTGCAAAGAGGAAGGTGTTAAGACTAGGATAAGCAAAAGGTCTGTATTTTAGCAAAGGAGAGTTAGGTTTTGCCTTAGGAAAAAACCAAAGCAGCAAGGCAATTAAGCACTGGAATTAAAGCCTAAAAAGGTTGTGATCTTCTATCACTGATTTAAACACAGCTTATCCTGGCTGCAAGTAGCAGAAATGGACTAGATGATCACTTCAGGTCCATTTCAGCACTATTTTCTATTATTCTACTCTTTCAGCAGCTCTCAGCAGTGTATTTTGCTAATTACACCCAGTTTTCACCAGATTACTCTCCCTTTATTCACATTTCCTAGCACAAACACCCAGGGCAAGTTGTTCTGGACACTAGCTCCCGTGGCACTATGTTTGCTGTACCTTTTGTGAGGATTTGTCCCTTAAGATCTCTCAAGAGTAGAGCTTTAATTTCACAGCACGGATCTTGCTCATTTTACTCCGTATTTGCCGAGAACAAAGGGAAGACTATGCAAATGCCCTGCTACTTAGACCTGAACAAAGTAGAAGCAAACATGTAGATGTGAATGGGACACATAATGGTATGAAAAAAGCAGCCCTTTTCAAAAGTAAAATGACTTTGTCAGGGTCCCTTTGCACTATGTGCATGGATGATTTGTGACAAAACAAAAAAGTGCTAGCCTAGCACATCACCCATGTCAGAGATTAGAGCACTTCAAAACCCTCAGTAGTTCAAGCACTTTCTGGAACTTGAAAGGCTTTCTTAGGCGATGCTTAGCTTCTTTATGGCTTTTACACGACTTTGATGTGCACCTAAGAGTGAGGAATCTTAATCTGAAGGTTTTCTATGGAAAATATGCATAGTGTATATAAATCACAAAATCTTGTCAACCTGATTAACATGAGTCAAAAGTTTGCATAACTTTGTGCCTACAGTTAAAGATTCTGAGTCACTATTTTGATACCCAAATAAGAACCCTGAATTTCTGAGCCCTTAGAGAAGGCTTTTGAAAGTAACTAACAGCAGCACTGGAGTAATATTTCTATAGCCACTGACAAAGTATGGCATGCAAGACAGTAGTCAGTTATATAAGTGTCACTTTTTCCCCCATTTTCATTCCCTTTTTAAAGCAGAGATTTTAAGTTCCTTAAAGTTAAAGGATCTGTCAAAACACAATCAATTTCTCATGTGTTACTAAACCTCTTCTCCAAGTGCAAACATGGATGTGTAAACATTAAGTTTCATTCTCCCCCCTCACTATACACACTTAACCCCCAGTAGCATTAATGGGAATTATGCATGCATAACGAGCAGAGAATAGTGCCCTCATGAATAGGGCCCTTGTTGGAACAATGAATACATTTAACCATTAACATCTAGGGATGTGCCGAACTATCCAATTTAACTAGGTGCCAAACAAAGCTACCATGACCTATCTGATATTGTCAGGTTCAGAACGCAGCGCTCTGAAATTTGTCCCTCATTTGTTTTTAAAGGACTTGACAGTGGTCTGCGAAGCAGAGCGGGGGCTCTTTGTCAGAACAAGCTCCTCAGAGAAGGATGGCCCTCAGAACAGCCGCCGCATCCACCGTGTGATGGAAGAACTCTGGAGAGGGAAAGACTGTGACCCCAGGAGGCAAGCAGAGTCATTAGAAGACCAAAAATCCATGTATACGTACTTCAAATGCATATATACGTTGACCGTGAGTACCAATGGAAACCCAGTAAGAGCACAGAAAGGCAGAATATGGCACAGAAGCATATAAAGCAGGCTAAAAACTACATATCAAAAGAAAAGAGGGGAAAGGCTGATTAAAGACAACTTCTAGGGGAATAATTTTCCATCTCCTACAGCTCTGAAGTTCCTATGCAACTGCCTGGCTACAGTTGCTCTTTATTCCCATGTTTTACCTATCAAACGCAAGAGAGAACCTGAGGATATTAATGTATTAATGATACTTCCTGAGACTTTTGAGTCCACAAAGTAGCAAATAAATTTAATGGTATCATCTGTGATATTTAAAATTCCTCCATTGTCTTAAGTTCCTTCTGTATTCTTTGAACTAGAGCTTTGAAATTTCACAAGTAAAAGCTTTACACATTAATCGTGTATGTATGAACACACTAAGAAGGTAATTAATAACCATCCTTTAAAACTGATGTACTAGAAAGAGTAAAAATACATTAATTATTCTCATGAAAGTATATGTATACTGCTTATCCTTAATAAGAGGCAACGTTGTGGTTGCTCCACCAGAAATCATTTCGTAAGTACTGCTAAGGTGCTTGGTGCTGTACAACAGCACTTAGAGCTCCCAAACCCCCTTGACTGTCCAGGACAGTCAAGCACTCTATAAATTTTGTCCGCAAGACTGCTAGAGCAAGCACTTGGTGTGCCCGTACAGCACCTTCTACAGAAGAGACCACCTTCAATCCAGAGTGAGCCTTTGGGTGTTAACCTACTATAGAAGTGCAGAAACCTCTCACCTCAAGAGTAAACTCACCAGAGGCTGCTGAAGCATCTGCCAAAAAAACCATGGAGCAATGGAATTGGTTACATTGCATTTCTAAGCTATGTAGGTTTACTTGCCATCAGATGCCACTAGATTACAGGACTCAGTACGGAATCAGCAAAGTCTTCTCAGCCACCTGAGTTTCATTTGACACCCAAGACGGGGACACAAATATCATCCTTACGTTCTTCTACAGCACAGTCATAAGGACCAGTGTTGCTAAAGGACTGGTTCAGACACAAAGGACTAATTCCAAGTATCAGCATGGCCACAGAAAGTATCTAGCTCTTGAAAGAGAAAAATTGCAGCCATAAAGAAGTATTCTGGACACCTGTTACCCTTCCAAAAAAAGAGAGTAGTTCGGCACACAGTCCTACTACCCTTACTCCACACACAACCCAAGCCAATTCCCTGTCCAGGCTGGAACTACTACTCCAGATCATAGTCTCCTAGCACACCTGGATCTACAGAAGATGACCCTGGGTCATGGACATAAAAAGGAGAGAAAATCCTTGTCCTCTTAAGTCAGTGCTATGTAACCTCTGGACACAGCTCTTAGCTTGGGGCTCAGGTTGCTTTTGTAGATCCAAACAGAACAAGATGTTGTGCAGAAATATTTTGCTTTTTTCCATCAAGTAATATATTGCCTTAAAAAATTACATCTTAAATGCTTGGTAGAAGGTGGAAACAGACTTGCTTCCCCCTCTTTTTTTATCCTGAAGATAGATCATTAAGTATTACCTAGGTACCTCATTTCATCCACTGATGCTGCTCAGAAGTCACCTTAATGTGACTGAAACAAATATCTGTCAATATCTCTTTATGGATATCAGGTTGATTCTATCAATTAGGTATCACTCTAATGTAAGTTGAGAGAGATTGAGAGATTAAGTATAAAACCTGTGTCATGGGCTCGGCTGCTGTTTGGAAATTGATTCTGATCCATCAAAATTCATCTTTTCCCCTAGAAGCAGATGCTGTGCTCTAAACTGCTAACTGATGAGTATGTATTCAAAGTATTGTTAAACATATGCCTCTCTATCGTGTCATTTTATGCTTTCATAGGACAAAGATTCAATTACAAAGACTTCGCAATACTTGGTATAAAACTAGAGGTGTAGTTCCATCTAAAAGCAAGCCATTTTTAAAAAGAAATCCATTTTACTGCCCAGGGTGCATTTTATACATATCCTTGCTTTTTTACAGATCCTCAGGGTCATGTCAATTTTCACGATTAATCTTTATAAAAGCTTTTACTCATTTTGATGTATTTATTTTATTGATTTATATAGTGATTATTAGCGTGCCAACTTTGTTTCCACTTATCACATTAATGGTTTTTCATTAGCACTGCCCTTTGGTTAAGAACCAACTGCTCAGCCCTGCAGTTCTGGGGTGGGGGTGTGGGAGGGATATTTTTCTTTTACTTTCCAATTACAATATGATGGCAAAACTTCATTGGCACATAAGGTGCTACAGAGGAAGCTCTTGGGAGTCACCAGTATTTTAAGGATGGGTCATTTCTGACTAAGCTTGTTCTCCATCTTGAGATCCAGTTCTACACAAGAATCACCAGATCTTGAGCTGACCATTAAAAAAATAAATTGCTACAGAGTCTTTTCAGCAGAGGCTTTTGAAAGAATGAATAGACCATGTGAATTGTATTCTTTCCCTCAACTCAGTTTGATAACAAGATTGTGTGTTGGGGGAGTGTAGGTTCTCTGCTGACTCTTGGATTCCTTCCCAAGACATTTACAGGAAAGGTTAATCTGAATAACTAAGCCAGTCTTCTACTCACCTGGACCAAATGCTCATGCAAGTCACCAAGGACACTGCTTTTTGAGGTTCACAGGTATGAGAACTATAGATTTCCATCTGGCAATGGAACAGCAATTCCATCTTTATGAGGCACAAAGTAAGTTTAAACAGATTTTTTTGCGTGTAGATTACTCCCAGGAGGGCATTACAGAGTGGGCAGCTGGTCCCACATCAAACAGAAATTTAGAAGGCATGGGAAAAGAAGAGGGGAGAAAAAGATATTACCACTGGTGTGAGTCTTGCCTGCATCCACAGTCATCACCAGCTTTAGGTTAACACTTCTGGTGACAATCTGAGCCTGGAGAGTGCCATAAAATCCCAAGAAGACGAATGAAGGAAGCATCTTTACTCTAGAGGAGCTGCAGGCTGCAAAAGCATAGCTTTTCTTCTGCTCAGGACAGCTATCACAGCACATGTGGACTACAGCCTGTGACTGTTCAGAGACTCTGGAAAGTCTGCTTCATCTCTGGGACTGCCTCTGGGTGACAGGAGTGAAGGAGGACAGCTTTCGGGTTCAGCTTCCAGTTCATCAGAAACCAAGGTCATTTCTAGCCTTTTTACTCACATAAAGAATTAAGAACTCAGCCTGAAGAAATAAAGGTATAACTCACCGATACTTTGTCTGTCTGCAATCTACCTCCCTTTCATGGCAGCTTTTCAGCAATACCCCTCAAAGTACCATACCACGATACAGCCCACAGAAGGGGAAATTGAGGTACAATTAGCCTTTTGTTTTAGGCTATTCAGAGAGTGACAAAGATGGGAACAGAATCTATCTTGCACCAGGGACCAGTGGACCAGTCCGCTCTCTCCAACACGTTAACAGTCTGTTATTTAAACCACCAAGAAATCTGTGTATCCCTAAATAAGCAAATATTAAGCATAATAGGAAGAAAATCTTCCATTATAACAAGCTGCAAGTAATGCCAAGGACATTTCACAAACTTGTTCTAGCTATCAGAATTTTCTAGAAGAAAAAGAAACCTCATGGAAACAAGATTATTTTTTGTGCCTCTCAAAATCTTAACCACCCTAACATGATTTCTAAGCATTAAAATCCAGCAACCCTTTCTCCTAGATGAACCTTTCATCCACAGTACTGAAGGCATTCCCACACAACCATGTATGCAGGTAAACAATAAACCCAAGTGTAAATTGCAGTTCACACCAGAGGATTTTAGTCATTCTGATGGGGCAAAAACTTTCCAGAGCCAATAAAGCAAGTACATTTCACATCTGGCACACACCAGACTTATAAGCGAGTTTGACAGAATGCTGCTGTGAGCAAAATGTGTTTCAGGCCTGCACCTTTACCGCAGGAATCACAGTGTTCTCATTAAGATAATAGAAATAAAGAGCTGAGTGGTAATAAGAGAAAAAATAGGAAAATAAAGTGTGGTACAACCCATTTCATAATAAAATGGCTTGTTTCATAGGTATTCTTGGATATATTCAAAAAGGGATCTAGCTCATGTTCCTTTCTCAACACGATGGGAGCTTTGCCACAGGCTGAGATGAGATCCAGTCTAATGCATACACCACATGCAGCAAGGAGCTTCTGGTAGGAATCTAGGACTTTCCTGTTGCTATTCAAAGTAAAATAGTTTTAATGCATAAATTGTTAATGCGCGTCCAGCTCTGCTATGGCATACATATGGTAATGAAAGCTTCTGCTGATTTAAGGTGCAGGATGACAGTAAAGAATAAAGAAGCTCTTAATAGGACAAAATCTGCCCTTCAGAAATGAGTCCTTGAACACAATCTGGGCAGCTTCTGTGCTCTTTATAAAGCAAGAGAAGCAAATCATCCTTTTGGTAGTCCTCAACAAGATTATTTAGAAAGTGAAGAGTTCCTAGAACTCTCTCACAAATCACAAGTATTTTCCTTGCTTACCAGAAATCAGCCCAATTCTTCTATCTCTGCACTCATATGTTTACAGACTGTTTTTTTTTTTTTTCCATGATCATACGCTAGTCAATAAGCAAGACACAGAACTGAGCTTATGTAAACAGAGAGGATGTTCTCATGGTTACATGATTACCAAAGGAATCAAGAGGGCTACTTTTATTCTGATTCTGATCAATTCACTGCTGGGATGTGGACAAGTCAGACCCCAGTTGGGTTCATCCCGTTTTCCTAATGTGAATTTGGAAAGCAGTAACAGCCAGCCACCACTGTGCTCCCTGCCACGAAAAAGCCTGTGAATAAATGGAACTTTAAACACAGTCCGTGCCAGTGTGCAGTTACAGTGTAATATAACCCACAGCTCACAGGGTATCGCTAACAGCAGCCCCATGTCCTGGAGGAATACCATGCGCAGCAGAACGCGTCAGGTTTGAGATATCTAGACTCCCTGGAACCAAAGGCTTAGTCCCCTGGCAGGATTATCACAACCCTTCACTCCTGGAGACAGCATACAATTCTCTCACCAAAATGTTAACCAAGGAGCCCCTACAACAACATCCCAGCTCAGCCTGTGATAGTCAAAGTACAAGACCAGGAACGTATTACCTCATTTTCCAGTCTGAGGGAAGACACAAAAAAACGTTCCTCTGAATCACAGCCAAGGCAGCAGTACCTTTACCTGACCAATCTGTTCGCTATTTGCAGCAAATTACCCTTGAAACATTCAGGTTCTTCCAGAAAAAGACTACTAAATAGCAGCACAGACTCTGCTAGTGGAGGAGAAAGTCTTACAGACAGACAAAGGAGATTTGCTACTTAAAAATTCCTGTTTGGGCCTCTTATCTGTCCGACATCAAAACACTCTTCTTTTAGTCCTGCACTTGTTAATGGGCTGGATTTGGAAAAATATCTGGTATCTTTTAGGGAAGCTATGGAAGATAAGTTTAAGAGGAGGTTTCTAGGCATCTCTAAGAGCTCTCTTGGAAAGGTGAGTTTTTCAGAAAGGTTGCTGCCAGATTCACATCACACCTTAAAACAAAGGCATGCTTTTCCCAGGAGTCTTCCTCCTTCCTCTGCCCATACATTTTACGTAAGAGGCTGACAGGTCCTGCCCAAAGCCGCACTCCATCTCCCTGTAGGCCATGCTGATGTCCCTCTGAGCTCACTTACCCACTTCAGGATGACAGCACCCTGTTTGCAGGCCACACGTAACACAGCGAAGCAGCCACCAGTTCCCATGAAGCTTGCATCTGGGATCCATCAACGTGCGACTGGAACACCGCAACCACAACTAACATCACAGGAGGGTGTAGGCTACAAACTCTGAAATGGGCACCACCCATACAAGGGGACAGAAATCCTGTAAAGGGAGACGGGAAAATACACACCACCTAACAGTCTGCCTGCTGATCCCTCGCCCAGCACAGGGTTGGGCCTCCCTCTCAACTGAGCTGCTCATTTTCCTGAAGGTTGTAAGAACTTAATAATGCTTAAGACTTTAACCTCTGTCAGATTCGTTGTATTAGCCTATAAATACTTGTCTTGAGATTAGCCAAGGGCTTTCAACACTTTTGTGCTTGAAAATATGTTGTAAACAGACAACAGGACTGCATTTTCTAGAGAAAACAAGCCAAAAACAACGTGCAGACAACTGAGGAGCACCTCAGTGCGTGTGCAGGTCTGGACCACACGTGCAGAAGTTGGCAGGAAGCTCTGCACAGGCTTTATTCCACACTAGATTCAGCTGAGCACGCTGCTTTCCGGTGTCACCCCCAGCTGCCCACCACTCTCACCCTCTTCCACCTTAACTGACAACTGTCTGAAGTCTCCAGAGGAGATGCTTCAGCATTTCTGTGTTAAAATGCGTAACAAAATGAGCCTCAATATCCCAGAGAGAGATAGTGTGTGTGTGTAGAGGGAGTTGTATTAAGATATATTCACTGATAACATCTGCCAAATGAAAACACAGGAACACACTTCAATACTTAATTAAAAGAGGGCACAAGACAGGAGGCATTACTGCCTGGTAAGATATCATCAAAACACACAAGCTTTGGTGGAGCTGAGTATACTTAACGAACAGGGAAGATCAATATGTGCCACTTTTCCTCAGCTCTCCTCTGCTGCAGTCATTCTCTTCAGAAGAAACCCTTACAAGCTAAAATTTAAAAGCATATTACCCGCCTTCACCTTCTCTCATGTTATTTATTTTCTGAGAGCTTGTTATTCAATAGGAAAGTTCAATAGGACACAAGAATACAATGAAACATCTCTGAAGCATCACAGCTCTACACCTTCCTTCAGGAAGCACACAATTTTCCCCAAGTTTCATCTACAGAACTAGATTTTTTTTTTTTATAGAAAACATAAAAAAAAAATCAGTTTAATTGAAGTTTGGAGAACTTCTTCCAGAAAGAGCTCAGCAAAGAGGGTTAAGCATGCATCAAAATAGATGAAAAGCCTTAGCTTACTTTTTTTTTACTAGCTTTCATATTTAGCTCTGAGAAGTATGATCTGATGCCTCTATCAGCACAAGAAAACGGTACCATAATTCAAGTTCAAAATGCCATTACTGCAAATCTTTTCTTGCCACAAAATGAGGAATGATTCCTTGCTCACAGACAACTTTACAGCTATGTGACATCTCAACTACTTTATGCAAAGCAAAGGTAAAGATCACCAGCTCTGTGCAATCATTTACAGCCATAAAAGTTGCTGTAAGAGATCAGCCCAATGGCCTATCAAGCCTAGTCCCCAGGACAGAAACTCGTGCCAGAAAACATATCCAAAACTCATTTAAGATAAGAAGCCTTTCCATCAAACTCAGCAGGCTTTGAATTGAACTGCTTTAAAAAAAAAAGAGTGAAAAAATAATAAAGCAACAACCCAAATTGACATTTATACCACACACCTACAGGCAATTGTGCTAGAATGAGGCAGCTAGAGATTGTTTTATGAGATTGATAGTCTTTGCTTTTTTATTCCAGTTCTTGTAAACATTTTCTTAAAACATGTAAGAGTCAGAGATGTGACTTCATTATCTAGATAGATAAATGGTCATTCATAAGCATTTAATCATGTTTGACATTATAATGTACTTTATCCCCTTATAATGAATGCTACAGAGTAATGATAGAATATGCAAAAAATATTTTCTTATTAGATGTGTGTTACTTTTCCATTTCATCGCTATCATGCATTGTTCAGGAACTGTACGGAAAGGCAAAAGGGAACACCGCTCCACTCATCAACTTCCAGAACTGTTAAGCACTGCAGACTTACTACTGAGCTAAGCTAAGGCTAAGTTCTGTTGACTCTACCCCTCCAAGGTGTTACCTCCCCGCCTTTCATTATGACAGGGCTCCCGAGTGCATCTGCAGGATAACTTCCTAATTCTGAAGTCACAACGCCCGAGGATTCCCACACCTGGTCAGGAAAATAAGCGTTCCTTAACGACTCGGTTACTAATTTGCCTTCTGAGAAAAGAATCCTTTAGAGAAGGAAGCCTCTGCTTTAAGTACTCTGCAAAGGGATCACACCGGTCTTAAACGCGGGAGAGAGAACGGGTCTGGTGCTTACGGGGCGATCAATAAGCAACAATCAGTAAGCAACACCTGCGCAACGTAAAAGCCGAGGACTCATTCCGCTCTCTTTTCCTAGGAAGTATTTTAGAATTACGTTAGTAAGAGGCACGCCAAACCCGCTTAGTGACTCGCTACCTGCGGGGACGCCGGCGGCCGCGGAGCACCGGCGCTTCGCAGCCAGGCGCGCAGCCCCCG
>NW_010555164.1:0-19847 GCF_000687285.1 Phaethon lepturus | reverse complement strand
CACTTCAGGAAATGGTTTAGTGAGCATGGTGCTGTTGGGTTGATGGTCTTGATGATCTTAAAGGTCTTTTCCAACCTTAATGATTCTGTGATATATGCATATATGAAACATATACAATTAGCTGGGCAGTTGCTTAGGGTAAGATGCAATGAATGGTAGGATTTTAGAGGAGAATTCCATTGTCAAATTCATGAAGGCAGTTTGGATAACAGAAATACACCTAGTAGAATAAGTTGCATTACTCTTATGTTTTTTAAACTATGTACAACAAGAATACCTGAACATTCAGCAGTAAAGGACCTTGTGCAGTGAGTACAGTACAAGGAACTTAGTGTACTTCTTACGATTTTGTTTACCTACAGATGGTCGCTAATTTAATTCATGTGTCAGCAGTGCTTCAAACCGAGTTTGGCATTGGGTAAACATGTGACTCAGCCTGAAACTAACAGCCTGACTCCTGTGGACAAGGAAAACATGGTCATCCTTGTTTGATGAGATACAGAGCGCACTTTCTAATTTTTATCTTTGCTATGTTGGCAGAAATGTACAAGTTGGCTAGTATTCACATGTGAGTCATACCTCCTGATAAACACAACTACAGAGCTATAGGCCTGAATTCTTATTGCTCTGAAGTTTTACATCTTTTAATAGGATTGTTTACCATGATTTTATACCATGATAAGATGAAAATGACTTCCACCTATTTTGCAGTGAGAAACACAAAAGTAATTTTACTTCTGTTCCTGCCTTTCAGTGCTGAATCAATTAGAATGTATTTCCTATCTGTGCCATTCAACGGCAGAAATCAAAGTGGTAGAGTTACAGCATATCTGTTTTGATTTCTTGTATACAATATCATCTACATGACTGAGTCCAGACTGAAGAGGAAAGGGAAGTGGAAAACTTAAAGAATCAGTTTGTCAGTCTTTATGACTGACACAGATTCCACCTGTATGACCACAAAGTCTTTGTTTTTTGTCTAACAACATGATGGTCTTAAAACAAACTAAGGACAAACCTAAAACTTTTTCTTAAAACCATGGATCAGTTATCAGGGACCTCAGTAGGAACAAATGCATCTGAAAAACAAGAAGTGATCTTCAGTATTATGCTTGGTATTGGATCTCATCTTTTGGGGAGAGGGTCATGGGGTCTTTGTTTCACCTTTCAAATATGTATAATGGTATCCCTCATAAGTCAAAAATAAGTTTTGTAGGATTTTTGTCGTAAAAAGTAATGCTGGAAATTTAAATTTTATCTGGGAAAAAAATTTTACTAATATTATCTGGGATTGTTTAACAATGTGCTTCAGTATAATGTAGAACTAATTGAACATACAACTAATAGTCTTGTGCTCTTAGCAGTGTAAGAACATCAGAATACTTTGGATCATCCTCTGTGACTGTAACTTCCTTTCCTTTTTTCTCTACTTATTTTAAACTGTTGGTACTGAATACCATAGAGAGGAGGAAGAACATTGAAAACGTATGCAATATAAACTTTCCCAGCGACCCTAGTGAGACATATTACGAATCTCTGGGGTCTCCTAACCTCCTTGGAAAGCTCATATTTCTTATATATTTCACCTCCCTAATGATCTGAAGTGATAACTTAAGTAAAGTGAGTTAGATCTCAGCTGTGTTTATGAGATTTTCATGATTAGAAAACAACTTTTTCCATTGCCAACAGGTATCATGTTTGGCAGTCTTACTTGAAAACTTGAGCTGAATCAGCATTGGAACTGAATTATCCACTGTGACACATAAAAAAAATTGCATTGCCTGTATATTGTCTACAATATATAAAGAAAAATAAATGGAGAAATTTAGTATAAATAGAGAAATTCAATGTTAGCTATGACACAGTCTATTGCCAGAATGCACTTTTGAACTCTGAGAAATATAACCATATGGAATTGTACTAACTAAACTACAAGAACTAAGTAAATAAAGAATCTAGTGACAGTATTGGAAACTTAGCCCAACATCAGAAGCTCAAAAGGCAAAGTCTGTTGTTTTTTTTTAAAGAACAATAATGCATGGATTTTGAAATGTATCCCTATTAATTCTTGTCGCTATTATTTATCAATGAACCCTTTATCTGGAATCAGAAGTCACAAAAGGACTTACTATCTTGAAGTACTCTTCTCATTGCTCTTACTTACTTGAAAAATTGAGATAGGAATTTTTGAAATTATGTCTGTATTACAGTGAAAATGTGGTTTCTCTTAAATGGACATGTCTCTAACTAAATACTGATAATCACAATTTATGTCAGTATGTAATAATAACCTTGTCAAATCTCTCATGATATAAATGTGACATGCACAACTATCAATATATCAGAGACAGATCCAGAAATCCTGTACACCGTAATTCATTCTCCAACTTCTGTGAAATTCTGGTGTATCGATGATTAATAATGCCTCAGGATAGTAGCACAGTCAAGATTTTCCATAATGCTATTTCCATAATGCTATTCCATGCTATCCAGGGAATCATTGGACTATCCCTTAGTAAGTTTAAAGTTAGCTATCTCTGTCATGACAGAATTTTTCTGGAAAAATGTAAACTACAGCTACAAAACCTATTAGGAGTGTGCTGTCAGTTCTGAAAATGAGAGAATTTCTGAAGTGCCAAACCCGAAATACCATTATTTATTCCATAAAAATAAATGCAGCAAATACGCAATAAGATATATCAGATGAAAGCATAACATTAGACCTTTACATGTGTAAATTATTGCTAAAAATTTTTTTTGTTGTTATGACAGTTATTCAGTACTTTTGCAATAAAATGTTTTAATGGCTGGATTCAAGCAAAGTTTCAAGAGAAGAGAAGTAAATGGAAACATATTTTTGGAAAATAAGAGTTTTAAATCTTGAATTCTTATTTATTATTGAAATAATTTTTATGCAGGTCTGCGTAGGATGAAATATTTGATTTGCTTAATTTGATTTTTTTAGTCATTATTTCCAGAAATATGAATTAAATTTACCTTAATTTTCATGTAAATAATGTTTTTAGAATTTTTTTTCCACTGGTAGAAAAATGACTATGTATTAAGAAACACAGCTGCCTCACAGGCTTATTTTACAAGGCTAACAGACATAACTTTAACAAACTCAATGTTACTGCCATGTGTCACAATATACAAGTATAATAAATATTTCTTCCTCTAAAGCCTTTGTTGTCCTGGTGAAACATAAATTAAATACACCATGAACTTCCAATAATTAGATGCTGACTTATTTATTGGTAACAGCATATATGATGCATAGGAAACAAAAACAAAATATAAGGGCAATGTATTCTGACTGGTTAAGAGGCTTGAAAAAATATCATTACTAGAGAAATATATATATATTTATTGAAAATTTCTACTGACTTTGTACAAACGTAATATAACAGATAAAATGATAGCAGAATGTGATGACAGATGAATGTGTTAAATATGACAAGGCTACCCTATATCTTTAATTCACTCTTTTAACAGCTTGTCATGATGTTACTTGGTAAATGGTGATTTAAAAAAAATATATTAAAATATGGTGTGTAATTGCCAAAATATTTCTACTACTTTCGTTTGAGTTTCTAGTCGGTACTTCAGAGTGCAGTCTGAAAATCACTTTATAAAGAAGCAGCATTATTTTTGAACAGAAGAGTATACTACATAGCTAAATGAAACTCTTAAATAAGAACAGAGAAATAAGTTTTGTCAGTTTTGTCACTGTACAAGGGAAATGTGCACATGACGTCTTCTTCCTATTTTTTCTTTTAATAGCTGTGGCAGCATGGTTTTTTCAGGTACACTAAGCATACACATTTATCTCTTCCAGATGCTTAAGAGAACATAAGCCATTTTCTTTTCCATTTAGAGTGGAAAACATAGTGAAATCAATTTGAAAATCATGTTTAACTCAGTGATCTAATAATCCCATAAGCTCATTGCGGACAGCATAAAATATCTGTGATTTGTCAGCCATCGCGAGCGGTAACTTACCGCATGTGGAACAACATCACGATCCATATTCAGATACTCCGAACTTCCCTTTGGTCTCCAAACTTCATCCGAGAGGCGAGCTGGGCCCTTCTGAAGATTGTTAAGGAATGACCTAGAAAGAGGTCAGATACTGTGCTAAGGATTTCTTACCAGATCTCACAGCTACTGCATGGCAGAAGACACATGAAATTATGGTGCCAAAGACATACAAAATATTTCACTGTTATGAACAAACAATACCAGTAGTTGGGCTAGATAATCAAATTGGTCCTTTCCAAAAAGTCTACAGGATATTTTCTCAGATGTCCTTTCTCTGTTCTCTCCGCTGCAAAGTGACTTTTCTCTGCTCACGTTAAAGTAAGGAGTTATTAATATACTGCCATTGAGCAGCACTGCTGGGCAGCTGCGCAATGGTGGTGATAGCCAGACTTACAGCTCTGACTGAGGAATCTGGAAATTGTTTCAAGAGGAACTTTCATGTGAAATTAGGAGTATTATTAAACCATATAAACACTTTTAAGATGAGCCTTTTCTCTTTATAAAAAAATATTGTGGTACCTCTCTAAAAGGTAAAAAGAAAGCAGAAGTGGATTACAGCACCCCGTTTAGGATCAGAGGGGTGTCCGCATGCACCTCCATGGTGAGGGACTGGCAGGCTGCATGACTCTCAACAAACTTTCAGTGGCCTTTGTCAAGGTTTGGTCATCAATTTTCCTAGCAGGAGAACCGACACACAGTTTCATTAGCATAAAACTGTACTTCCGAACAAATCTGGTATGATTCTGTTATAATTTTTGCTACCTAGAGGGAGAACTCAGTACATCTGAAGAATTTCTAGAGCATTTAATTTGGTGATGGTAGCTGGTTGCACGTTTTCTTTTGAAGGCCAGGGCTTCAGACAGTCAGACAGTCTTAAAAAACTGAGTGTATTTTCATTTACAGAAAGATGTGCACCAAGAAAGCAGAGAGAGAGACTGACAAGTTACAAGCCAATAATAGAGTCTTTGCTGATATAAACTACAGATATGGGGCAGGAGGGGAAAAGAATTGAGGAATGATGTTCTACATTACTTCTATAGTCTTTCCTAATCTTCCTAATGTCAACATGTTTATTAATTCCCCTGTGTTAATATATAACACAACATAAAAAAAAGCAACTTTTTTTTCTCTAGAATGTTTGAAAAGAACTTTGCAATCGGTAATTTTATTACACTTTTTTTATATTGTGTTGGCTCAGCAAGTTTGTGATCTCAGGTAAAGCATTATTTGAAATCTTCTTTTGGCTGTATGAAAACTGCAAGCTGTCAGAACAATGAATGATTTTCAGATTATATCTGACTTGAGAAGTTATAAGGGACACCCATCTTTCATTAAACAATTCATCAGTCAGGAGGTCTGAAGGGTGAGCTTGCTCTCTTACTTTCTCTAGCAGCACCAAACTCTTTACACTTATGAGGGTGTAACTTAAAAGATAGTATAGGAAGTATTTTAGTATTTTAGGGTCAGTTGCTTCAGAGAGATGCAAATATCTAACCGTAGTGAAAACATGCAAGGTGATCTGCTGTCATTTAACTGCAAGTACTTAAAGTTTGAAGGAAATCCTCTATTAAGAAATGAAGCATTAGAACTCATTTCACCAGAGATGTGTGCTGGTTTATGACAAATTTTCTACATAGAGAATATTTTTCTACATACTTTGTGACTGGTTTTATTGTACTTAATTTTTATCTTCTCTTTAATGAAGGGATACACTAATAACTATGCTTACTGTTATAGAATTATTTTGTCAGTAAACATTTACTGTAACTGTAGCTGTAACTATCGATTTGTATTAAAATTGACTAAACATTATTGTACATAAAAGGGTAATCAGATTATATGTATTGTGTTATACATGTGTGATTAAATATATAGGTGAAGGGAAGGAAACATCTTCCAAGAGGTAAATCATGAGTTTTAACTCACTTGAAAACTTTTAGATCAATTCTCATTTCAAAAATATCACACTAAAATAAACACATTACTTATTCTGTGATTAGTTTATACCCCAAGTTACACAGCAGCAGGGAACATATTATTCTTCTGCTCTAAACTGTGCTTTGGAGGAGGATTGCTTGCTTTCTCTTTCTCTCTCTCCCCATGTAGGAACCCTACAGAGGTTTATGTCTTACTGCAAGGGCTGAGTCTGCACGAATATCCCTCTTCTGGCTCCCTCTAGTTAAATTTCTCAGCATGTCCCATGCAGGATGCAGAACATGCTGGAGGCTGAGAGCCAATTATACCTCCCTCCTATCTTTTCACTTTTAAAATGGTTTGTTTGCATATGCTTGTTCTATTTCCCCTAAAACTACCTCCACTCCCCAAGCAGACGTACACTTTCTATAAATTTCCTGTAATACACAACGCTTCCCACCTTTTCATACTTCTATCTGATAATTACATCTGATGAAAAGGTGAGAAGGGTCGTGCATTACAGGAAATTTATCAGAAGTGCAGGCTATTCTAAACAGTCTCCTCCAAGCAAGCACGAGACAGCACCCCACTGCCAGCCTCTTGACACTACGAGAGAAAACAGTTTCTTAACATAACATCCACTGCTCTTACTCTGTTCTCAGTCCATCTATAATTTATCAGCATGAGCCCCTCAAGCCATGTACATTCCTCATGGAGTCTCCAGCAATAGAAGAATCTGAGATATAGACTTGATTCTGGTGAGATGTGTTACCATGCATTTTTCTTTTATGAATAGTTTGGAAAAGCTCTGTGGATTTTGCTTTCCACCCCCCACCTTTTTTTTTTTTTTTTTTTTCTTTTTTGGTCTTAGTAGAAATAAGTGAGTTCCAAGTAACATCCTCACTGGGCATACTGCATAAGATTCTAAGTATAGATCTGTAAAAAAAACCCCTTGTTTTCTAGGACTTCAGAACTGCTTCATATTTAATCAAAGCTAGAGAATCTCCTGGATTTAGGGAGTACAATGTGTAAATAAGCTGCAGAAAGTTAACAGAAGTGTGGACTGAAACAGATTTTAAAATATGTACTCCTGAAAATGCCTGAATTTTCTCATATGATGTACACACTTCCACTAGACAGAGATTAGCCCCATTTAAGAGACTCAACAGCAACAATGAAAAGCATCAATATATAAACTACAGAGAGAGCGAGAGAGACATAACCCCAAAGATGTCTTCTACAGAAACAGTATCATAACTGCCTCAATTATCACGTAAAGACAGAAAACAGAACTCAAGAAATAGAAGCTATCATGAAACATTTATGTCTGGAATAACTGAAGAAACTAGAAAGAAAATACGAACTGAAGATATTACAATCGTTGATTT
The DNA here is from genome assembly GCF_000687285.1 of Phaethon lepturus. Classification (NCBI taxonomy): domain Eukaryota; kingdom Metazoa; phylum Chordata; class Aves; order Phaethontiformes; family Phaethontidae; genus Phaethon; species Phaethon lepturus. The sequence goes on along the minus strand of NW_010555164.1, from coordinate 12,504 downwards.
TTATAAACTGCGGATTAAATTTTTTAAAGGCTTTATGGAAAGAATTTCTACAAGAAGTCAGAGCTGCCACTCTATGGAAAACAGAAGTGGAGGATAGTTGACTTGAGACCAGCCTTCATCAATTAAAACACCTGCATTATTTAATAAATCCTCTGTTTGGGGGCGGTTTTGGTTAATAATAAATAACCCTGTGTTTCCTGCTGTGGTTGGGAATATTTGCCTCCATTTTATATACTCTACTAGACTCGCCCCAGTGACAATATATTTACTTAGTCATTAGTGAGAGCAGACGTTATGAATGACAGCTATTTTTCCCATGTGTTTCTGCATTGCTTTCTCTGGTGCTTCCAGAGTCTTGCTTTGTAGCTATCCATGCCCAGATGCAGATGAATTTAGCATTATTTCATATTTTTTGATGTCACTGTATTTAATCATTGCAACATAACAAATAGTTTATCTATTCAAAGACACAAGGAAAGCTCTCTTGTCTTCCTTTGAATACTTTTAATCTGTTCTAATGTAATCATATCAAGCCCATTTAGTTGTTTGAATGGGCCTCTGGTAAATACGCCACAGCCTATTTAAAGAAGTGTGCAGAAAGTCACATCAATCTCCCCAGAAATGCATTCATACTTCTGCTGTGCAGTCCAGATTACCTGAATTATGTAGAACTGCTACGTGTTTGGACTCTTCCTAACATCCTACTTACATAATACACATCAGTTAAGACAGCACCTTTTTCCAAGACCAACATAGCCCACTAGTACATTGCATTTGTCCCTTCACTCATTCAACAGAACATCAAGCTGTGGGTTTTTTGCTTTTTTTCAGAAAGGTGTTTCCCCAGTGTAACACAGCACAAAGCGTTGAGTGTGTATCAGCCACTAAGGCATGTAAGCTGCGGGGCCTATAAAATTCCTTATTATCACAAACAGGAAGACTGGATAGAGGGTTTATTCACCAAAGGTCAACAGAAACCTTAAGTTGCTAATAAGTGGGAATTACAGACATAGGTATTTTGACATAATCAAGTTTTAATCAGGTCTAATATTGTGCTTGTTTCTGCATGCTAATGAGTTAAAATCCATTCAGTGATGCCAGCCTCTTCAAGTGCTCGTTGCTTTTGAGCAAGCACTTCAACACAGTTCCAAGACTTCAGAATAACTTGATTTAAGATTTAGCTTAACAGCTAAAACCATTTTTGTTTATATTGTGTACTTAGTTAATACCAAACCGAAAAATAACTTTTGCAATGATAGTCTATATCTTTGAAGTACATTGAATGACGTATTGTTCATCATGGTCAGTTAAACTGACAACAATAAAGAACAATCAGAAGAGACTTTGTAAAACTTAAACACTGGTCTTGGCCTGAAAAACCCTCTAAAACCAGAACTACTCTTGATTAAGAAGATTTCTATATGGACAATACATGAGTCTGAAGAGAACTCTCCGTTAGTTTGACATAACATACTTTTCTCGTTTGGACAATTCAGTTAGTTTGTTTCCCAATGGTAAAATGAGGACAACAATATTTATATGTTGCTGAGTCCTCACCGAGCTTGAAGCGCTCGAGTATGATGCTGTGTGTGCTATAGGCAAGCCTGCCTGCATCTCAAAGACTAGTCCAATGTGAGATACAACTTGATCGTGGTCTAATGATCCTGCTCCTAGACAAGATGGAGCAAGGATTTACTCTGAGCTAGGCCATCTGGATTCTTGGTTCAGATAGTATATTTTTATCACTAATATATACTTCCCATCTATGAAACTCTTGGCAGATTGTAAAAGTACTTTGAAGAAGTAAGCGGGAGCACAGAAGGAAATTTAACTCTTAACTAATTAAGCTTTATAAAATCCCCATGAGACATTTCTTATTTATTACTGGGGAACTGCAAGTGTGCTGTTCATCTTAACATTAACTCAAGTGGTAGATGCTCCAAACCTTGAAAATAAGATCATTTCTTCTGATGCCTGAAGTGGCTATGAGGATTTTGGCCTTAGTGCCTACCTCTGAGACATACATTGAATTACTGCCAGAAATGAAAAAAAAAACCCCACAACCAACGAACCAAAAATAAATCCACAACCAACAAACCAACCAAAAAAAAAAACAAACCACCAAACCACCAAACCCCCCACACCCCAGGTTCATCCTCAACTCTGTGCTTTAATTTGAAAACTTATCCTTTCTTTGTATCTCAGCTTTGCATTGCAGGATTGTTTTAATATGTCTGCTAAAAATATATGCTGAACTGTACAAGTAAGCACATCCCATTTCAAGAGCTCTGGGAGGTATGTTAGGAACCGAATTGTCCTAACGCATCTTAATGGCTTTAGAGCATAACTCTGTTTTCCTGTCATTGTTGCAAACTGACAGACTCTGCTCCTGGGAGGAAGGTGAAAGCCAAAGCAATGTCTGCCAGCTGGTTCACAAAGATGCTGCAGTGTCAGCACATTAGGGAGCCAAAGGGCCAGATGGTGAGAGAGACCAGACCTTTGAGCAGATTCCCATTCTTATTGCTGCAACCACCTACAACTGTAGTTGGGCCAAGCCAGCTCATTTCTGTCCATCTTTCCAAGTGTAATTGATCAGCCCATTACTACTACTTGGAAGTAAAAATGAATGATGAACTACTAAATTTTATGAAGTGAAATCTGAGTGTTTCTCCTTAGCGTTGCTGGATCCAGCAGCCTCATGTATTGGTCCCACTCAAACAATATTTCAGCTTGTTGTTTATAACACTATTCTGTTTTCTTTTCTTTATTTCCTTTCCAAAGCAGCTGTATGCAGTCCTGTTTTAATGAGCTTGGTATCCACCTGCTTCTCATTGAAGTTGACAATAAAACCTTGTTCTGAATGAGAGGGTAAGGAAAGATGCAATTACAGCCTTTCCCTATGTGAAACTCAATTTTTTTTTTCTCCTACACAACGGTCTGCATACTCACCATAACAGCAGATATGAATCACATCATCCGCCAGCTCCACCAAGAATAGGACTCTGAAAAGCAGTGATAATAGGAAAAAATGGAGCCATCAAATAGTTTAAATTGCAACCTACATACACGGAAAATCTTCATATTTTCCTCAAACTAAAGTCTTTCCCTACTGCTGAGAACAATCTGCAAGAAACATTGTCACTTTAAAGCATCTTGCATTTTTTCTCCTGACACTGTTAAGTCTCTGTAACTGCAGTATCTGTTACATAAGTGTTGCTATGATGGCCCTCTTTTTGATGAGTACACAGCAGCCTGGAGGATTACATAGACCTAATGCAACAGGACCAGAAGGCACCTCTCTTGCATTGGGCTCAGGCAACTTCTGTCACAGGCAACCACATCGCATATTGCCTTTTGTGAATTTGTTTAACGCATGCTTAACAACAAATAGCCTTTTTGACCTTCGCTTCTCTTATTTGGAAATATAATCTTTCTCTGATGGTCAGAAACCTTCTGCAGTTTTCAGCCTATATGTGTTCACACGCATGCTATGCTTGCTTGCTTTGATGTAGTCTTTGTTCCTTACTTTGTACAGTTCTTTTCCCTCCATGATGTATATCCATTGGCAGTAGCTACAGAAGCAATGATACCTTTCTTAGACTTCTGCAAACTCATCTCTCTATTGCTTTGAATTTCACCCTATAATCAGGCTGGGGTTTTTTATGTTTTCTTCCTTCTTAAGAAATTAATACTACAGGGAAATTATTAATTCTATATTTAATATGGGTAGTAGTCCCCGATCTTCAATGGAGATACTTCACATGTGATATATCTTAAGGTCATATTTGATTTTTCTCAGGCTAGATCAAATTGCTGACTCGTGTTTACATTAGGAAAATCAGGATTCTTTCCTTGTTATTGAAGTGTCCCCTCTTAGATAAATTTTCATACTTTATCTTATATTTAAGCTGTGAAATTTTATCCAATCAATCAACATTGTTTTTCGCATAATTATCCTACAGTATATTCTGGTACCCTCATATAGATAATATAAGAATATAATTACATACAGTATACAACATCCAAAAAAAGGGGAAAAGAAAAAGAAGGACTAAAAAAAACACAAGGGGAAGCTAAAACTGAGGCTTTTCTTCAAACAACTACACTATTAACACAACTTGTAGCTGGCTCTTCAGCTGTAGATCTTACACGCATCCCTTCCTCTTCCATCGGAACTAAGAATTTTCCAAATGGAATTATCTGAAATATTGTACTCTTAAAAAAGCCTTATATAATTTTCTTCGTTGAAAAATAAAAAAACTATCTGATGGTTCTGGCATAATCTTTCTTTGATTCATGGGCAGTGCAACAGTTCACAACATTTCCAATTTACCAGTACTCAGACTGACAAAGGAATCAGAAACTAATTACTTTCATTCTTAATCTTTCAGTCTATCCATTAAGTCTCACTGCGTGCATTGGACTTCAGTACACATGAGAAACTGGTTAAAAATTTACAACAGCATAGAAAAACATGTCTTTATACTTCTTTTACTGGCCGCCTTAATTCCAAAATGACAACAAAAAGGTTAAAAGGCACTCCAGAGCTTTGCTGCTTGTTTTCTGTACTTACGATATGACATTTCTCCATCTAATATTATGTACTCTAGTTTTCATCCAGCACACACAGGTGTTCCATTACGGTTAGCATAAATTAAATCAGGTTTACTCAAGAGAAATGCAAAAGCGTTAACATTAAAGGGCTGTTTTATATTCAGAGAAGAATGAAGTCATTTCAAAAAACAACACTTGTTCCTAGAACTCTATTCAAAACATGTACATTCACCTGTTTCCAGAAAAGAAAGTCCAGTGAAATATAGTTTCCAATGCCTCTTAAACACAGAAATCGATTTCAAAAGACTGCAGACAAATAATGAGCCCCTTGAGTTTACAGAGAGGCAAAGATCTTAAAACAAAGGGATTTTTACATGCTGATGCAAGAGATCTGGGAAAAGCATAAGGGCAAAACAAAGGTTAGGAAGATGTTATTGGAAAAAAGAAGCTGGGAACACTTTGTAGACTCTGCAGCGCACCAAGCCTCTGCCAGAGTCCTCTGCCTACTCGCTGCCAAGCTAACAGAAATGCAACTTTGAAATTTAATATTTCCATATAAGTATTAATGTAAAAAAAAAGTGTAATTATTTTCTGACCTTTTAGAGATAAAGGCATAGATTTAGTTCACAAATACACTGATCTAAAATATATCAATTCTGCATGACAATGAGTGTGATCTTTGTTAATTTGATTGCTTGAAATACAGCATTCTAAAGAATTCTAATACATTACATAACAGAAAACTATAATAGAAAAACCTAGACTATTTATGTGCCATTACATTCCTGTCAGCTCACAATGATACATAAAAATACAAAAACAAAAGGAACCCAATCTGAAATGCAGTATTGTTAAAAATAGAGGCCTGGATTTTCATATCTTTATTTTATTTCCAAAGAAAACTGGTCTCCCTACCCGTAGACTCTAGGAATGTCCACCTCTTGGCATTAATGAGCAATTATGTAAAGTCATCAGTGATTATTGAAATGGTGAACATTTAGGAAAGGATTTCTCCTTTCTTAAATCAATATATGTGAAAATAATCCCATTATTAAAAAAAAAAAAGCTGAAATCCCATTTTTTTCCACAAAACTGGAATAAATGTGATTTTGAAATACATGTTCCTTTAAATATAGTCTTTCTGAAGATAATCTGAAAACCAACTAAAATTAAGTGCCTCGTCATATATTAGAGAAGGAATTTATTGTTTGACTATTTTGGCCAACATTATTGCCATATAGTATTGACCAACATTCATTAGAAATTCAGGCATCCATGGCGGTACGGATCTATTTTCTTCCAAGAAAATTCCTGTGAACAAATCTCAGTGAAGGCTATCAAACCTAAAACCTGCTAGGTGACTGGTTTTGGTTTAGAAGATAGCTACAGATGCATTTGAAACATCGAAGTTCAAAAATAGATTTTTTTTCATCCTCGTAACGCATGTGTTTCTTACTAATGCTTAAACACAAATTTACCCCCAGACTACATAGCTCACTTGCACTAGATAAAACTTCTTGTGTTACAGCACCGGAGCCTGATGTCATGGAAATAATTATGCTGTTAGAAACTCAGGTATACTGGAGATTTTCCTCCAGAGTTAAACAGCTATTAAGAGTTTAAATAATTCTATTACTTTAAAAGTTACCAAGGATCAAAGGAATGGATAGAAAAATTGAACCTTAGATAAGCGAATCAAAAAGACTTGTTCTAGTGTTTAAGGAGGTGTGCTTTGACTGAAAAGTTAAGGCAAAAATCAAGGAGCTGAATCTTTCTCACGTAAGCAGCAGGAGTTTAGGAATCGGCTTTATCAGGCTCTAAAAAATCAGCTTTCATAGCAAACGAACAATAGATCTCGCAAGGTGGTACGATAGGCCAGCTGGATGGGTAGCAGAGCAGCTCCTTTAATATGCAAAAAACTCCATGCCTGAAAAGTCTGTTTTTCTAAAAGAAAACAGGCCTGGACACAAAGTGCTAAGGTACTAAACAAAACTAGCAACAATCTTCCAGGTGGCGTGAGCCTGTAAGCACAAACTGAAATTGCTCCAGCAGAAAGTGGGAACTACCTCCCTCAGTGAAGCAACACAGGGGTCTCAGAGGCACCAAAGTCCAGACACATGCATGTCTCGGGCAATCACCATATTTTTCTTCCACAGCCAGATCTACCCCTACGCAAAATTTTGAATATTCCTAATAACTGTTCAGCACAAGTGTGTCTACTTTGGTGGCACCCGTTTGCTATTTTGAAAGGTTGGCTCTGGGTACAGGGTTGCAGGACTGTAACCTTTCTGGCTTCTTTGCTCTTCCTTGTAGGGAAGTGATCGTGCCCCTGTACCCTGTGCCGGTGAGGCCACACCTCGAATCCCGTGTTCAGTTTTGGGCCCCTTACTACAAGAAGGACATTGAGGTGCTGGAGCGTGTCCAGAGAAGGGCAACGAAGCTGGTGAAGGGTCTGGAGCACAAGTCTTATGGGGAGCGGCTGAGGGAACTGGGGTTGTTCAGTCTGGAGAAGAGGAGGCTGAGGGGAGACCTTATTGCTCTCTACAACTACCTGAAAGGGGGTTGTGGCGATGTGGGTGTTGGTCTCTTCTCCCAAGTAACAAGTGACAAGACGAGAGAAAATGGCCTCAAGTTGTGCCAGGGGAGGTTTAGATTGGATATTAGGAAAAATTTCTTCACCGAGAAGGTGGTCAAGCATTGGAACAGGCTGCCCAGGGAGGTGGTGGAGTCGCCATCTCTGGAGGTGTTCAAAAAACATGTAGACATGGCACTTGAGGACATGGTTTAGTGGGCATGGTGCTGTTGGGTTGATGGTTGGACTTGATGATAAAGGTCTTTTCCAACCTTAATCGTTCTGTTATTCTGTGATTCTGTAAGGTCAGCAATATCATTTCCCTCCAAAAGTCAGTCTCTAAGAGGTGGAAAGTGAGATGTACTATAAAAGTTTTCTTTTTCCCTATTATTTCTTTACTCCTACCTTCCCAGATACGTTTGGAACTGATATAAGTGCATTTGAATCCTTAAAATTAAAAAAATACATATCTCAAATTTTATCTAAACAAACTTTATACAAAGAAATATTAAAAATAGTCATCTATCAATGCAGTTCCCTTAAATAAATTATTTTTCACAGTGGGGAAGAGGAGAAAATTGGCACCCTTCCTTGTCTCCCATACCATAGTGGTACAAAGCTTTCCTGGTCAAGGGAAGGTCACTGCAGTGACTTCTTTTCTCTCAGGTATCACTAGTAAGAATACCTGGGAGATGGAAATCATGCTATCTGTAACTTCATATTCAAACCACCTGAATTAAAAATTTTACTTGAACAATAATGTTATCAGTTAATAATAAGTAGGCTAGACAGACAGTTAATGTAATGTTCTGTGAGTTAATGAAAGAGAAAGGAAAAAAGGCAATAAAAGAAGGGAAATAAAATTTGCCCATATTTACCAGATGGTCAAATAATTAATCTAGCAATCAACTTATTTAATTACCTAATTACAAATTTACAGTGTGCTGCAAGTACAGCACCTTAGACATTAGACCCATATATTGAAGAATAAAATATTTTTCAGGTCTATTCATATTAAACCATACTTCTGCAGAACTATGCAAAATCAAAATCATTATTCCTGTGTCTGTGTTCTTTTGTTATCACGTATTTTCATCAGTATTACTAATTTTGCATTTTTCTCCTATGGGCCCTGATCCAAAACTCTGTGAAATCAAAAATTGTTGAGAGATTTAGAGCTACCATTTTTCTCCCCTCAGCACCTCCAACAGAACTCTTTCCATTTACCAAGCAGCAACAGAACCTAAGTTTGGCACAGGGATGTAAACATGCTTTTAAAAAGTTAAGAGATGTACCTAGGGAGATGAAAAAAACACAGCAAGAAACAGTGCAAAATTTTAAAGGGGAAGGACCAGCTAAAGTTACATAGCAGGCAAAAATAAAAACAAAAAATCAAACAAATGAAACGGAGACGAGCACAAACATTGTCCCTCCTGAACTAAGAAGGAAAAAGGCACGCATCAAAGAACAAGGCCCGGGATGACCTACTGCAGAACTTAAACAAAAGTCATGGTTCTTGGAATGCGAAAAGAACTTTAAAGCACTTAGCCCATACAGGCTTTGTTTTTTTCTGTATCTCAATCTATCTTAAAAATGAAACCGGCTTGTGGTTACTTAGCAGTTTTTATGAGGCTTGCTTATTTTTTAGAAACTTTGCTACCAACTTGTATGCATATGGAATGAACTAGAAGGGAAAGAAGAGGCAAGGAAATCAGCTGAACTTTTCCAAGCAATTAGTTATGCATCAGAGAAGTTGTTTTCTACAGCTGCACAACCAAACTTCTTTTTTTATTTGGGATTCAAATTGACTCATAAATATTGAAATCATAAGCTAAAGGAAATGATAGTATTTGATGCATGGCCTATTTCTAAGAATTAGTCTAGTGCAGAAATAATGGCTAAGGTGTTACCATTTTAGCATGGCAGTACTGCTATACTACTAACATTTCGCTGACCCTCCTAGTAAAAGGCCTGCGTAGTGATTATGGTGCTGTTGTGCATTATTGCCTTCATCCTGCTACTATACAGCTCCCAGCAGTTCATTTGGATGGATTTTTATTCAGAAGTGCTTTCCTCACGGTTAACTATTGCAGTGCTAAAGCATCTCACACCAGTCTGTTTCGCAGACCACTTATACAGAATCTATAGTACTTGTTTCTACATTGGTTTTTAGTATTTTAGGGCTTTTACCATCCTGGATATGGAACTAGCTGAGTCCTCCTCCTACAGTCCACTTTCTTTTTACCTCTGCAGCTGCTTGGACACCCCTTTTCATAATCATAATTAATAGACCTCTTTCTGAGAGTAGGCTATCCCCAGGCTGATTATATCTTTAGAAGGAAACCAAACTGTTTCAGCAGCCACAGCTCACATCCAAGGCACTGCAGAGACAAGCAAGATATAGAGAGGCCAACCACAACAGACTCCTTCCAGCCCCAGACTAGAAGTTCTGGTGCGTTGACTCCTCACATGTATGCCTGCAGTAATAAAAATAATCAAAATGATTATTCTATTTCCTGACAATTTGTGAAAATTTGAAATTTGGTTTCATTTTGTTTTGGAACAAATCCCATTCAATAATTTTAATAATATCAAAACCACAATTCATCTTTTTCCATTAAAGCAAGCTGGAATGCAGGGTTGAGTAGCCTGCATTAGGACACTGCAATCCAAATGTCAGTTCTCTTCTCCATCTCATTCCCAGGACTACTTTCCATGATACATAAAAAAAAGTAAGAACTGAAATTTCCATCTGTTGTTCAGATCCCAAGCCAGATGTCATGCTGTCAAATCTCTGCATACCCTTACTACTTCCTACCAAAAACTCCATTAACCAGCAATATCACTGTGAAAATTCAGATAGAAACTTTCTAACCTGTTTGTTGGGTTTTGGTCGTTGTTTTTTTTCCTAACAGGCAAGCATTTGTCATACTTTTCCTGGGCCCCTTTACCAACCAGATTCACTGTTTTATGGCATCTGTATGTATTTCCCTATCTTCTGCACGGCATCTTATTTGGTGTGAATGATTTACACGCTTCTAAGCTACCAAGCTACCTCATAGCTGGTGTTCACACCATCGTTGCCTGTTGTAAAGCCCTTCACTAATATTTTGTTGAGCCTCTAACATTCTAGAACCATGATCTATCCCATGCACTAAATTGAAATGTGGGTCAGACTATCGTACAGGAGTAGTTCTACTTTTCAATGACCTGCTTGTAATGACTCCTGATTTCTTACTTCTTCCATTTCAGATCGTTTCTGCCTCTTGACCCTAAGAATAAAGGACTCTGGTAAGGTTTTTCTGAAGGTCTTTCTAGCACTAATACTATTGGCTGTTTCCATATCTGGTTGGTTTGTTTGAGCTACTGAGTTTTGTCCCACAGCATGCAAGTCTAACTGCCAATGTTTCCTTCTAACGGACAAAGTTTCCCAGCTATCAAAGTTTTACAACTCCCACCAGTTCTCAGGCCCATTCATTCTTCTCATTGATCTTTGAATATCCTTTGCTCTGTGCTGTCACCTTGCCTCAGTGAAGCCTGCTTAGAGCATTGTGTTACAAACTATAACATTCTTGAGAGTAAATCTGTTAAAGGACACCACCATTTCCCCAACCGATCTCTTTGTTCTGAGTTGTCTGATTTTTCTCCCCATGTTAAAAGTTCCACTGCTTCTTTGACTCATTTGATCGTATCTGCTGCTTAGCAAGTGCTTTATTTCACTGCTGTTGATAGCTGATATCAACATTGCATTGTAGCAGCTGTGAGAGGCTGTTAAAATACGTTTTACATTGTTCCTGAAAAAAAATAACCTTTAGTATATTACAACTGGTAGCAGATATGACTGCTGCAAGAATTGTAACTCACATGAAACTAATTCAGTACATTCTTTCCTACCCAGAGAATATTACACACCAACATCCTGTTAATCAACTGTTAAAAAAATTACATTAATGACTTCGAAAACAGTCTCTGTGCTGGGAATAGTACCTCGGCTGTCATATGAGATCATAGAAGTCAGTTGCATTAAGGTATATTATCAAATGAATGCTTGTTCCCTGGAGTACTTTGCTGCAAGTTTGTTGGGAGTCCAATAATTACTGGGAAACTTTAGACTACCAAGAATCTTATTATAACACTGAGGCATGGGTAACCAGCCAAACACTCTAGCTTAAGTTCCTCCCCATATTCAAATCACTTCCAGCAGTAGTGTATTTTCCTTGGTGATCTGTCATATAAATCTAAATTAGGCATAGCCCCAGACTGATTGAATACACATGAGGCTCAGACCTGCTAGTGTTAAGAGGTTGTGTCACATCACAATCCACTGAGGAGCAAAAACAGTTTACTTTGGTATCAGCTATGTTAAAAGCATTGCAGTCTTCAGAAATCAATTTCAGTTTTTACTGTGTTGTTTTTTTCTTTAATAACTTGTGATACATTTCTAAAAACCACATTAGATAAGCATAGGGGAGAGAATTTGCAAAGACAAGCAAGAAAAAAGGGCATGTGTAAGAACTATCTTCACACTGCAGGGTGATATTTTTAGATTTTGTACTCTGGAAGTCTGAACATTTTAGAAATCAATGTGGAGTCAGTCAGGCATGCATAAAAGTCACAAACTAAAATGAACCAGCTGGACATAGGAATTAGACACAGAGATACAACCCATTAAATGAAGACACAACTCTATAGTCAAATAAAGCCTTCTTACTGAATTCCTCAGCTCAGAACAAGTTCTTATTTACTTCCTGCTGCTAAAGGATTTCCCAGAGATCTTAGGGATGAGAAGGTACTTAAACCCAAAATAGTTCATATTTGCTGTGGGTCAGAAATTGAGAATTCTAAAGCAACCTGGGTTCATAATGACCTAGCAGTATCCTTAAGGTTGAGCAAAAAGAAAATGCATCTTGAAATGAGATGTGAACACAGATTGAGAGACAACCAGTGCACAGGCAGTTAACATAATTGTAATTAACATTGTAAATGTATGTGTATATGTGTATATGTTTACACACCCAACACAAAAGGAAAGTGGGAGGGAAAAAAAAAAGTGCCCAGTATAAAAAATAGGTTGCATTTAAGAACACAAGAATGAATACATGTTTAAAAACCTGGGTTTTAAACTTCTGAGAATGAGGGTCTAAACATCAGACCAGTTCAAACCAGTCTTACTGCTTCTTAAAAACATGATCTGGTTTCAGTAAAATCTTCATGTTATGTCTTACCCTAAGATTTACAGTTTTTTACATGTGCTAAACATTGTCTTGCTATTGTGAGAAATTAAGCTTAAATATGTTCTGATTACAATTTTAGTCTAGCAACTGGTGTGCTGTTTTCACCAAGGCATGGTTCTGATGCTGAATGAAAACATCAAAAAA
>NW_010555163.1:0-19370 GCF_000687285.1 Phaethon lepturus | reverse complement strand
ACCCAGTGATTCTGTGATTCTGTGATTCTGTCTTTTGGGTGGTGTAACACAATAAATTAAAGTGCAAAATAACAGACATTCTCAGGAAAAAAATCTACCAATGCAGCTGAAAGCAGAACAGAGAATACAGTCCAGCTTCATGGGTCAGGAATGAAGCCCTTCCTCTACTTGCTAGACAAATCTATTTCAATCCTGCAAAATGTTTCTTACCACATTTGCAGCTTAGAGCCATTTGACTGCAACTGTGTCATGCCTGGTGCTGTCCTGCAGTCTTTACATGATCTGATCCAAAATGAAGGGCTTTAGCTGACTATGAAACCTCTGCCTGTCACAGTTTGATTCATCAGGCCACCATATACCCTAAGGTTGTCTGTGTCATCGTGTCATTAAATGACATCATGTTCCATCACTTATAGAAACAGGGCTGATCTGCAGGGGCGGGGACAAACAGTAATAGTCAGACTGTACCAGTAAGGCGTCTATGAGCTCATCGTCGTGTTTTCCTTTCTCCAGCAAGGTTATGATCTGTCCCTTCAGGGTTTTCACTTCGCTGCACAGTACTTTGTTCCTGGCTTTTGATGCATCAAGTTTTTTTTTCGCTTCCTCATGACTTTTTTGGAGAGCATCATGTTCCCCAGTGAGTTTCTGCAGTGATGCAAACACATGATCGGAAATGACAGTTATAGCCTATCAATCACCAAGCCCCAGGTGCTTTGGTCAGCTAAAGGAATCACACATCACCTGGCAGAATCTAAAAAATGGAACTGACATACCATACCATCCCTAAGTAAGTAGAAATTATAAATGCTACTACTCACTGTCTGCTTGCCTGCATCAAAAAAGATCTATCTACTCAGGAATACACATGGACTAGGTTGATTCAGTATGTGCCAGAAAGCAAATTATAATTTTTTGTTAAAACCTAATTCTGTATGCCCCTTCTTTTTCATTTGCCTCATCATTTTCCATGGGGAAACTCTCTTCCTTTCAGGTGCAGGGTAGTGATGCTACATTGTGTACCAGAAGCTGTCCTTGGAAGACAGCTGGCCAGGGAGCATGCTAGCAGTCAAGTAGTAACGGACAAGTACAGGGGCATTTATTGTGAATGGAGCCTGAAACGCAAATGCACAAGTGGAACCACACAGATTACAGTTATTGAGGAAAGCCTTCCCTGCACTGTGTGCCCGTGGCTATAAATCTTCTCTTTCATTCTCACGGCTGAGCATGAAAGGTGTGTATCACGCCATTGCTCATTCTGTTGCATGAATTGCGGGAAGAAGAGCAGCAGCTAATCAAGCTCTGGGATGGTGCCAGGTGGCCTCTACAGAAGTGAATACAGGGAAGGAACACAAGTACTTTGCTAACCTGACTATGTGTAGCTGACCCCCCACTACCCATGTTTCCTTTGGACACAGGCCTACGTACCCTTCCCACCTCGGGGTAGCCTCTCTCAACCCCTAAACACTGGATGACTATTTTTGTAGCAACTACATGTGATAGATGGAGAGTAAGACCCATTTTCAGAATGCCTCTTAAGAGGGTGTCTGATGTAATTCTCATCTTTATTCTGTTCAAACATAGAAGCCCATGGCCATACAGACACAAGGTGTGAGGAGTATGATTGTATTTGACATTGCATGAAGAATGTACACCTGGCCACAGGGTGAGGGGGGTGCTACAGAGCTTGGATGCAGCTGTAGCAGGGCTTTTTTCTACATATACCTTCAGTATAAAGCCAGTACCAGCTGCATTGCAACGCAGGGCCTCTCTTCCTCTTTCTGATGTCACACACATCATGCACAGTTGTCAGGTGGCCACATTTCAGGTCAAGTGGATGAATCCAACAGATGAATCATGCAGCAGAGGGGAAGACCAAATCTTGTAGTACAGAAGTATGCCTGGCGCAAGAGCGCGATACAGAAAACGAGCGCGATACAGAAAACAAGCGTGGAAGCTTTTTGCTATGTCTGTGAACTGCGGCAGGACTTCCTCCAGCAGATCAGGTGGATTTCTGAAATGGCCTCCTGGTAGGGTGTAACATATACCCTGAAGGAAGGCTAGTTATTACGCACTATATACCCAAACAGGACTCTATCAGCTCACAGGTTTTTACCTCCAAGGTTTCTTTCTTTTCTTTTTCCAAGCTGCGAATCTTCAACAAGTTTTTCTCTCGGGCTGACAACTTCCTTGGATCAGTAAGTGCCAGCAGTTCCTCATCAATCTCACTCAGCGATGTTCTGGTTTTGTTTTGACTCAACTGATTCTCCAGCTCTCGAACCTAGGGGACAATAATGACAAGTCATCCAGAACCTTTATGACGAGTACAGTGGTCCAGCATCAAAGAAGACATAATGAAAGGGAGCTCAAGAGTATAGCATCATATTACTTCTCGACATTATTGTGGTTAACTAACATACAGCAGTGTCTGGTTTTTTTTAATTTAAATTTGTTATCTGCTAAAAGACATGTAGATACCTGGGGCTTCTGTGCAGGGAGGAGATATGACACCAGACCTACAGGAGACTCATGACACATGGGAGATCTGCACCTTTTTGGAGCCACATGTGGAGGCCAGGCAGATACTCCAAAGCATCTTGAATGCCACTAAAAACACGTGTGGGCAACAGAATAATACCTTAGATCTCCTCTGAAAGGGCAGACACCCATGCACCCATAGAGGTTTAAGCATCCCAATCTTTAGCAGAATCACAGTCCAGGATGTCCACAATGTAAACGTTTATGGCCCAGTTCACTAGCCTAACCACAGGTACCCAGCGCTGTTTTAGATGCCCTGGGATACTGGAGACACATATGATGCAGGATCTACAAGACATTCATACTCCTCTGGAGTACATATGACCAGAGGTCAGAGGGACACCCTATGGCATCTCGGCTGGCATTAGACACCCATGTGTAGTCAATTGAATTCAGTCCCTGCATCTCAGCTATTCACTACGGACTTCTTCTATAGTCAGAAGAAGGAAATGGGCACTGATACAGCACAGCGTTGTGCATCTTCTAAGGTGTCTTCTAAGCTAAGATGCACCTACCTCACTATTGATCCAGTGACTCTATTTATAAGATTCCCCCCGACTACACCAAGCTGAGTTCTGCAGTTGACATGTCTGAGGAATGGGATGGCATCCAGAGGGACCTGGACAAGCTCAAGGAATGGGCCCATGTGAACCTCAGGAGGTTCAACAAGGCCAAGTGTAGGGTCCTGCACCTGGGTGAAGGGCAACTCCTGGCATCAATACAGGCTGGGGGATGAAGGGATGGAGAGCAGCCCTGCCGAGACGGACTTGGGGGTACTGATGGAACAAAAGCTGGATGTGAGCCGGCAATGTGCGCTCACAGCCCAGAAGGCCAGCAGGGCGAGGGAGGGGATTCTGTCCCTCTGCCCCGCTCTGGGGAGACCCCCCTGCAGTGCTTCATCCATCTCTGGAGCCCTCGGCACAGGAGAGACATGGACGTGTTGGAGCGGGGCCAGAGGAGGCCCCAGCAATGCTCCGAGGGCTGGAACAGCTCTGCTGGGAGGACAGGCTGGGAGAGCTGGGGGGGTTCAGCCTGGAGCAGAGAGGCTCTGGGGAGACCTTCCTGCAGCTGCCAGGGCTGAGAGGGGTTGATAAGAAAGATGGGGACAGAATTTTTATCAGGGCCTGTAGCGATAGGACAAGGGGTAACGGTTTTAAACTAAAAGAGGGGAGATTTACACTAGATAGAAGGAAAAAATGTTTCACGGTGAGGGTGGTGAAATCCTGACCCAGGCTGCCCAGAGAGGTGGTAGATGCCCCATCCCTGGAAACATTCCAGGATGGGGTTCTGAGCAACCTGGTCTAGTTGAAGATGTCCCTGCTTATTGCAGGGGGTTGGACGAGATGACTTTTAAAGGTCTCTTCCAACCCAAACTATTCTATGATTCTACGATGAGTATAGAAGGGGCCTAAGGAGACTGGCTTAAAAAGATATTTCTATATTACAGTGGAGTACAGTACATACAGTCTTCAGATAAATCCCAGCCAAGTGGTCTAACAGAAGAAAAATGTAATTTGCTCAAGGGAAAGTAGAGGTTAACAATTTCAGTCAATCAGAGGGCAAAAATCACACTTCGCCGGCATATAATTAAATAGCAGAAAAATAGGAAGAATATGTATCAAAATACCTGAGAGTATTTATTTAAGATGCAGACGAAACTGCCTCCCTGTTCCAAGCTGACATTTCAGCTAGACTGTGCCCTTCAGAAGATTCAAGAGTTAAAGATTTTACTGAAGTTCCTGGGGGAACAACTTGAAAATCTTATCTGGCCTCAATTCTTCCCACCTGACTTTAGGCACTGAACAAAAGTGTCTAAGTGAGAGCACAGACACTGACAAGGCTCGTTCTGTACTCAGTGGAGAGAGGCACCTTCAGAACATGCTGGGATTTTAACTAGGATGCCGTAGATCTCGAAGGTCACTGAACTTTCTCCTTCAACACAGAGGCAAAAGATTGCTAGCTTAAATACTGAAACTTGCATGTTTGCAATAGACTACTGAATATAGTTTGCAGGTCTCTGAAAGACCCTGCACACATCAAAACTTAATTAAAATTTAACATAGCACCACCATACACGTACGTGTGCACACACACACACACATGAACAGAAACGTACCAAAAAGTATGATAAAAGTTATCATAAAGTGTTTTATTCTAACAGTTGCTTTCCTCAACACAGAGGAAGACTAGGTATGTATTTGCAGTAAACATTGCACTGGGACACACCTTATAGGCAGGTATAGATGCTAAGAATTACTTAATGATGAACTAACAGTATCTTTACCTTAAGCTGAGGCAATATCTATGTTTAGAAAGAGCACTCCAGCACCGAGCTTACGTGGCATTATGCAGGGTCTTACCTCACCTTGCTTTGGAGAACAAGAATTTGCTGGGCTCGCCCACGCCAGCTGCCAGAATTGGTCAAGAGACTTTGAATATTCACATCTTCACCGACTTCATTTGCTAAAAGCTAAGAAAAAGGGATTAACATCAACAATAAGGCTAGGCTGAAATACATGTGTTGAGGAGAGGGGAGGAAAAGCTGCTCTCTCTAGCAGTAAACACAAACCACTGTATTGATACACAGTGATCTTTATCACCTGTATCTGATATCCAGTATCCCGGCTGATATAAGCTCTTTCAGATCATTATCACAATATGGAGTGCTGGTGCTTAGGAGGGGTTTGGCTAACATGAATTATTTCACTTTGTGAGGTGTGTAATTCAGTATTTTGATGTTTGAGTAATATTCTTTGCTTTTTTAAAAATGTGAATATGTTTTGCTGCCTGCCTATGGAGAGTGTCAAATTGTACTATCTAGCTGTATAGCTGGGTGTCAAACTGTGCTACTTCTGTAAAAAGAGGCCTTTAAATCCATCACCAAGGTTCAGTAAGCATTACTAACAGTTTTCGATATACACAATTATTTTTGCTATAATGAATACTTAACCAGAGCTAGACAGGAACAGAGTAGAGATATTGTCTTAATACACACCCTTACAATCAGGAATTGAGCCAATCTCTCTTGCACAATTTCGACACAGCCACATTAACAAGAGCTAAAGTTAGTATGAAGAGCATTTAAATTATTTATAAAAAGGTCAGCAGAGTTCTATTTTTAGGACCATATTCTCTACTCTGATCTGCATTGCAGGTCTCTTACGTAAAGTAATGAAACCAAAGGAAACAGAACATATAGTAACGCATTAAAATCCATCATGAATCAAAGAGGAAAAGGTTACTCTGGATGTCACTCCAACAAATTGTTTAAATATGTGCTTTAGTTCAAGAATGGTCTTTAATCCCATTGACTTCCATGGGACTGAAGCTTGTATTAAAAGTAAATACATAATTAAATGTTTTGGAAAGGAGGAATGGGCCTGAATGTATGCTTCAAGTCAGTCACAAACCTCTTTTGCTGAACAGGGACTTTCAAACCTTAAAGAATCTGTACCCATCATAGCAATAGAAATAATGGACACAGTCATCCATCTGCGGTGGCAGAGCATGAAACCACCACGTCCATGTCTTTTCTTACTTCCTTACAGTTCACTGGAATACTTCATGGAGGCTAATCAAAGCTCAAAAGAAAAGAAGCCTCTGCCAGCCAAAGACTGTGTCCTGCAACAGTACCTTTTGGGTCATCTTCAATTCCTGTTTTGCAGATTGGAGTTGGTTACGGTACTCCATCACTTTAAAGTTGGCTGTGGTTAATTTTTCTTGCAATGCTTTCACCTCTGGACTTTCAGCCTTCGAAGAGAAGAATATACTCAACAAGAACAGAATCCTCAGGGAAAAACTGAAGTGATTAAGACCCAGAGATCCATCAGGATCACAGAACCCTTTTTTTCCCAGTCCCATGCAAATGCCTTTCCTAATTTTTGTGATCATAGTGAAGATACAAACAGAGCAGTTTGGTCACAAAACTAGTGACAGGGATACATCCTTGTCACAAGGAAAGGACTGCACAATAGGAGAGAATTAAGTATCAGCTTCTGATTTCCTCTCTTCAATTACAATGCGTACCAAGTTTCCTTCTACCATCTTCAGAGTTGATTGCTTGATTCCTGCATCACCACCACCAAGAGAATTTATTTTTTCTATGGCTCTCTGTAGCTGGAAAAAAAAGCATTGTTATTATAGAATGAGTACAGTGAAGAGCATGCCTTCATGTAATATTAATTAGCAAAAAAGTACTACATCAATGTTTATTTACTCTAGAAAAAAAATTACTTAATTTTCCCTTGCTTTTTAAACTAATCAGTAGGAAAGCATACAATTTTTTCCTGAAATACTTCCCAAAGAAGCATATGTTATTTTACTGTGGAATAACTTCAGTGAAAACATCTGACTTGCTGAGATGGGATCAATTATCAAGTATGGAGACTTCTGGGGGATTTTATCATCATAATTTCATAAAATAAGTGTTTATATACATAAATGCCAATCCAGTACAGATCAGGATGTTGTCTCTAGATTCTGGATGTCAGTTTACCCACTTTTCAAGAATAACGCAGTATATTTCATAGAAAGCACATAGTTTACTCACCAGAGGAATTTAAAAGGAGAAATTACTACCTAATACCCTATAGCTGAGGTTTAGTAATGGTATCAAGGCTCTCTTTCTTTAGCTGGTAGCTTTAAGGTAGCGTTTCTCAACTCATGAAGAATATGTCTGCTATTGCTTGCCACAGCAAAGGCAGGCAGATATATAGCCCCTTCTGCTCTGAATGATGTCCTATGCTGAGGTTGCAAAAACCTCTTACTGGGCAGGAGGGCAGTGAATTTGGAGCTGGAAAGGCCAGAAAGTGTTGCTTTAAAGGGCTGAGACTTCATTCTTTGAGGTGGACAGAAATTTTTGATAATTTGCCTAAATAAAAGAAGGCTCTAAGAAATAGCTTCTTCATTAAAGTGCTATCTGAGGAAACACAGTGTAACTTGGAGCCAGCTCTAATGTCACCCCTTCTTTGCAAGTAAATCAATGGTTAGGCGACCCCTTCTATCCAGCTCATAAAGTCTTTTAGCCAATGGACTGAGAATGAGAAATTTCAGCTAGGTCAGCTGAATTGACAGCTGCTAGGTCAAATTCTAAGGAAATATTCTGCAAACATCCATTTGTAGTCTTTGTTTACACATACCACCCTTTGCTAAGTGATTGCTCAACGGCCACACCTTCCGTTTTGTTTGTGGGAACACAGTCACATTAAAATAATTACTATTTATGTATTTTTTAGTTTTCATACAAGCAAAGAGCTAACAATTATGTAAAATAACAGTGTTTTCCACTGGTGAAAGTACATATTGTGATGCATTTGTAAGGTACTGTTGCCACAATTAATTTTGCAGAGTTTAAGGCATCTAGAAGTAGGCATAGGGGATAAAATTCAACTCAAAAATAAAGTCATCCCTTGTTTTCGGCGGGGGGGGGTGTCTCTACAAAGAATGGTGTCTAGTCAGTACAATCAGGGAAGCCTAGTCTTCAGCCCACCCTACAGTAGACACCTACATTACATCAAGTGGATGCACTGACTATGGATTCGGCTTTCTTGCCCACCCACAGCTGTCTAGACCCATTTGAGGCATCCAAGGGTACCCAGCAGGCCTTCAGCTCCTGCACCAGGACTGCCAGTCCTGTCATATCTAACAGCCCTGCAGGGATGTCTGAGAGGTTAAATGGCACCTCAGATTGTACTTTTACATTTATGCATGGGCAACCAAGTTAGACTTTAGTTCTCTTGGTTCCTTCTACAAACAATGGAAAAAGATTAGTGTGTCTAGACAGTGATCCAGCTTAGATTCAGAGATCCTAAAGTGGTGTGAATGACTGCAGGTTCCTGTTGGT
This sequence comes from Phaethon lepturus, assembly GCF_000687285.1. Taxonomy (NCBI): domain Eukaryota; kingdom Metazoa; phylum Chordata; class Aves; order Phaethontiformes; family Phaethontidae; genus Phaethon; species Phaethon lepturus. The sequence goes on along the minus strand of NW_010555163.1, from coordinate 10,993 downwards.
GACAGCTCTTCTCTTTCATCACTCAACATTCTTCAGATACCTCCCACTGTCAAACATTGCTTTAATTTTACCCATATTTTACATCTTCATATAGTTCTACTGAACAACTACAATCCACAAACTCAGCTAGTGACCATTAGTTTAGAGAAGAGCCACCCCAAATGAGGTTGTGAGAAAATACAGACCGTTGACCAGGGCATGGTCTCAGTGGGATTTAGACTGTGGTTCATCTTTACCTCAGATGAGACAGGTTGCTATGTTCGGTTCTGGTTTTGATGGTGTTGGTGTCTAAGGACAGATTAGTTCATACCTAAAGTGTCCATCTCTGCTTTGACCAGCAATTATTATTTCTTGAAAATTTCTGTTTGCTTTGAGTTTGATTTCCTTTCCTGAAATGTCTATGGTCCTTTCTTTTGGGTCAATGTCTGACAATATTTCAAGTCTCTGTTTGAATAACGGTGATTACACTTCTGCAGTAGGGGATTAGAACCATGTTGATTTTTCTTGAAATTATTCATGGCTTGCTCTCCTACTTGTTTGATTTTGTAGGTCCTCAGCTGCACCTGATATTTCTTAACCAGCCTGCCAACTGTTTGACAAGATCCCTCTGACCAGATCACTCTGAATTTATGCAGGAGTTCTCAAAAATTTAACCTACTATTTGTTGATCTTTCAGATAACTGAAAATGATGCATGATTCATGATAATAAGAGATCGTGAAAGATGGACTAAAAATGCATTTGTCAGCATTAGAGATGTTATTGATCCATTTAAATGATGTCTTCTAAGGAAGCAAAGCATTAAAAATTATCCAAAAATTCACCAGTATTGTGTAAGGGAGTGCAGTTGTAGCCAATGAACAAAGTAATCATTGACATCAGGGCATCTAATTGTCATTTCAGCAGTCACCCAAGTAAAATTATTCCTGTGAAAGGTTAGTACATATAAAAAAGTCGTACTAAATCACAAAAATAAATTTGACTGAGTGAAAACTTGCTGTCTTAAGTGATATAGTTTGTTACTGTCTCAGTTCTGGAAGTACTTATGGCAGAAAACAGCTTTCATTATGTGGATAAATAAAGCTTAGAAGAATAGAGTACTAACTTATGACTGGTATTAACGAGGTGGGAATGTAAGACATAATGGTATGAAATTTGCTCCTCCTCACACGAGAGAAAAAAAAAAAGATAAAAACATCATTGCCATACTGCTGGAAAAGCCTCTGTGCTTCAAATACAACTGAACATTCCTAACTGGTATTTAATAAATCTTTCGCTCATTATAACTTACAGATATCCTTCCCTAGCTCCTCCTTTCTGTAAAGGTGGAAACAGCCGAGGGCACACATCCCTCTCTCCTAGCATGGACAGAAATTACAAGAACTCAAAGCAAGCATATATGCAAGAGCAAATTCAAAAGGGAAACATAATTAAACCCAGTTTCTACAGCTCCTCTATCCCAAAAGCAGGACTTCTATGTTTTAGCATGCAAAAAGAGAACAAGAAAATATGCCTCACTTCTTTCTCCAGCTCTTTGACTTTGTTATTCAGTTGCTTCACTTTGGCTTTTTCACTCTCAGTCTCAGCAGTTATCTCACGATTCTTTTTGGCTAATTCAACTATTTTAGTAGCTGCAACATCTCCAGCTAAACCAGACACCCCTGAAAAGTATACATAAAAGCAAAGGACATATCTTACAAGCAAGATTCAGAATAGTTGATCCTTTTGTTCTCTGTTCAATGCACAGCGTACTTTTATTGTCTAATCCATTTCTCTCAGAGCTGTGCCAGGCACTTAAATGAACAAGTGAGGGAAAAGAGGCGTCAGTGATTCCAGCTGGACTGCTTGGTCCTTTGAGTCAGCATCACATTGTGGCTAGCAAAGCCACATTTCACACTTCAGCAACCGCCACATGTCAGAAGGCCACAACAGTGCTCATAACAACATTACTACAGAGAAAGGGTAGAGGTGTTTTCTGCTTACCACTGTGAAGGACTGTTATGAACAGGTTAGTGTGGCATATTACAGAAAAAAACCCAACACTATTTTGCACTGGTTGTTTACTACTGGAGGACTTGCTGAAACAGAGGTGCGAACTTTTCTAGACATCTGTCCTAAAAGGTCAAGCACACTATTACAGTTGGGTCCTGGATAACGTCCAGGAAATTTCATTGTGCCTATTTATATGTCCCTTGAAATTATAGATGGAGCTTTACTGTATTACTCTTTTAATTGCTCTTTTAAACAGATACTTCATTCACCTCCTCATCAGAGAGGGTTTGATTAGTGTCATGAATAAAGTAATCCCCAGGACTGGCTTGTGTGTCACTTGGCTTTCATCTACATCACATAGGTGAAGAAAAGTTCACGCACAAGTGCAAAATCAGTATGATTGCATGCAATGTCCACGGAAACCTCTATTTCAGTCATGAATATGAGCCTGCAATAACAAATCCTTGGTTGGATATATAAAGATTGAACTCAGCTGTTGTCATTCTTCTTAACTCTTTCATCCCCCTCCAGTGCTCTGAAGTAATGACTTTTCTACTGACATCCATGAAGATTATATTCAAGAACCAGGGTGAGGTGCAAGGATGACAGATCACTCTTAAGTGAATTCTGACTCCCATAAAATCCCTAGAGACATTAAAGAGGCTATGCAGAATACAGGTGAGAACAGAATATGACCCCATGTCACTATTTAAAAACGTTGCAGAGAAAAGAATAAATTGATTGTTTCCACTGTTCCTACTCCTTTATCCAACGTGTGTTTCCCCTCTCACCTAGAAGCTATTTTTTTCCTTAGTTTTCATAATAAATAATGGCTGCTAAGGATCACAGTAAGTACTAAACTAACCAGAAGCCAGGCTGGTGCTTCCATGTGATGGTCTTCAAATGCATTGCACACATCCAATCAAAGCTTTTAATTCCCATGCAATGGGGCTGAGTCTCTTGCCACAACATAGATAGGGAACACAGAGGCATGGAGCAAACTGCCACAAGCTGGCATGAGTCAGCCAAAGAAGTGGCAACAGCACATCTGCCTCCTAGTCCTCACCCAATAATAGCTTATCATTTTTCCTACATACAAGCTACAGATCGCTTTTAAGAATGAAGGTGTAATTTAAGTGTTATTTAGTTCTGTTTATTGCTGGTTTCCCCCTTTCTCTACTAGCCTGGTCATCACTGCTGTCCTGAACAACAGTGGCACCCAGTGGAGGAGGTGCAACCTGCACAGTTCAGTTTTCACAGGACACCCAAGCCACTTCAGAAGCTGGACTTTGCATTCAGCCAGCATCCTACATGTGCCCTATTCAGTCAAACAAAAGGAACCTCAATAAGGGATTTAACACTACATAGCAGAGAAGGCTGCAACACTGCTCTTTGACACTAAGTTTTCCAAAATATGATTTCTATGAGCCATCATTTTTTGTGCCAATAATAGCAAGTTTGCAGAAGATCTGTGAGGAACAGGAACACTGTGTACCCCGAAAGAGCAGTATACTTATATTAAGGGACATATAATTACTAATAACAATATTTTGCGCCTTAGGTCTGACCTGACTACCTCAGAATTCATTTTGTCCTTTCAATAGCTCTCTAGTAGTAGTCATTTTGCAGCTCATGAAATGGACGGACAGAGTAAGGCACAGATCTTTAAGCATTCCACGTGTAAGTGCTATCATGTCAAACCATTGCAAGGAGCTTCCCTCTGCAAATAAACCAATGATACTCTTTGCATGGGAGAAACATTGATGTTTAGTAAACTCTGCAAATGCAAAACAGCATCAGCTTAGACCCCTGCAAGTTTAGGTAGCAACTCTAAGTGTTGTCTAAATCTATACCTAGGTGTCTAAGTATTTTCGAAGTTCAGAGTCAAGTGGTTTCAGTGCTATTGCAAATTACTGCAAGCTCGACAGAGAACAAGTCTCTCTCAGTTCAGAGCTGAATTTTGGTTCTTCCTAGCAGAAGCTTATTACAGGAGTGGAAACGGAGGCAACCACAATGTGACTGAAATACTCCTTTTTAGCACAAAGTAGGTGAAGAGATGTCAAATGAATATTTCACTGCCAGGAGCTCACAATTAATCTGTTATCCCACCTCTATTGTCATCAGCATCAAGCAAACACTGGAACTAACGTAGTGAGAATACAAAGTTACTGTGTTTACCTGACAAAGCCAATCTGTCCTCCTGTATTTTTTTCTGGAGTTGTTTTATTTCAAAATCTTTCTCTGTCACCAGTTTGTATAGTCTGCAGTTCTCATCTCGGACCTCTCGAAGCTGATCTTGGAGCTGCTCGTTCTCAATCTCAAGCAACCTGTGGAAAAAAAAGCCCAACATAATGGCAAAGGTCACTGTAATGTGCTTCACATAGATGCTCCCAGAAATAAAATAATGGAATGACTGTATGCTGGATAAACTGAGCTTACCAGGAACAGTTTACCGAATTAAGTAGAATATCCCAAACCTCAGATCAAAACACAAGCTGATGATCTGATCTATTCAGTTAACTTCTCTCTTCTTAAAAACTTTTGCACTTCCTTGTGCTGTCTGGGGCAAAATGTCACAGAACAGATATCTTTTCAGGGCTCCTGAGGTTACTGAATAGTCTCACTCATCTCACTCATTTTTCCTTATATGGTTCTTCAGAGGAAACCAGGCAGGCTCACCATTCAGCATCCCTGACTTTCAGGCTTTACTTTCTATACTTACCAAAGCCAACAGAAGCCAACAGAACATAAACTACAAAAGCTGCTACTGAGGTTCTTTCTTTAAAAATGAATGCTTCATAGCAATTCACAAAAGAGCAGTTTCCTGTATCCTCATATGGTTTTCTTGGAACCCCACCAGGATGGACTGGCATCAGTTTGTATTTTTAACGTTGCTTTTTGGAATTCATTTAGAAACAAAGAAATCAAAAAAAGCCCTCTAAATGGCAGGAAATAGCCTTGCTTCTCCTATTCTTCAGTACATTTAGTAACATTTAAGGGTTTCATCTCTCTAAGACATCCAGAGAATTAATAACTTTAATCTCTTTAAATGATGGTTCCTCCAAATGTAAAATCTAGAAGCTAAGGCCTTGGGGGCTCAATTCAATTGTGAGGACTGTCATGGTTTAACCCCAGCTGGCAACTAAGCCCCACGCAGCCACTCGCTCACTCCCTCATGGTGGGACAGAACTCGTGGGTTGACATAAAGACGGTTTAACAGGGAAAGCAAAAGCTGCACACGCAAGCAAATCAAAACAAAGAATTCATTCCCCACTCCCCATGGGCAGGCAGGGGTTCAGCCATCTCCAGGAGAGCAGGGCTCCGTCACACGTAACGGTGACTTGGAAGACAATTTCCATAATTCCGACCGTTCCCCCCTTCCTTCTTCTTCCCCCAGCTTTATACGCTGAGCATGACGTTGTACGGTATGGAACATCTCTTTGGTCAGTTGGGGTCAGCTGTCCCGGCTGTGTCCCCTCCCCGCTTCCCATGTACCCCCAGCCTCCTTGCTGGTGGGGTGGTGTGAGGAGCACAAAAGGCCTTGACTGTGTGTCAGCACTGCTCAGCAATAAGGAAAACGTCCCTGTGTTATCAACACCGTTTTCAGTGCAAATCCAAACCACAGCTACATAATAGCTACTGTGCAGAAAATTAATTCTATCCCAGCCAAAACCAGCACAGGCACGTAGGCATCTATTTGAGATGTTCCAGGGTCATCTGAGCTCCTACAGCCACAACGTAGGGTTCTTGGGAAAACTTCTGGGCCCAGTCAGAGAATCGAGAGCATCTCAGAGAGCACTTGACACCCATGTGTGGACATACAAGCTAACCCCAAGAAGTGCTGACATCCTCCAACTTCAGACATAATTTTTAGCCAGACTCCTTCAGACAGCAGCATTTCAGAACAGAAATTAACCTGTCTCCGTTTCCCAGAGAGGGAACCAAATGTCCTAAGAGAAGCCGCACAGACACCCCCTTCTGTGAATATGTTTGTGGTAAAGAGCCTGCTGGCTCAAGGCAGCGGTTCCCATTCTGCCTGCCTCTGAGTTTCTTCTCTCTCCCCACCTGAGTTTCCTCATCTCCCCCCATCCGAGTTTCAGGGTGGGGTCCCACTCCCTACAAAATACAAGTGTCTCTCTGTCAGCAGCAAGCTAAAAGCACACAAAAGTCACAGGAGGTCTAGTCAATACAACCAGCGCTGCATACAGAGTAGCTGCCACTGTAGGGTGACCTGAATCGCTCTCTGTCACTAAGTGAGGGGACTCAATTCAGTCACCCACACACAGGTGCCATTTGAGCTGCCCACCTGTTCCCCAGATGCTGCTGTTGAAGGGTGCAAGTCTCCTGTGTCCTGTCTATCATTCCCATACGGACGTTCCTGATACCCTAAGGCATCTCAGATGTCCCTAGACACCTATGCCAGCCACATGAACTGAGCCCTAGATTCTCATTATCTACAGTCTGAATGTCTACATTTTGGTGACTTAATCTGGCATAGTGTCCCACCGCTTTGGCCTACAGACTGACTGCTCCAGACAACAGAAGTAGGTAGCTTGGATGATCACAGAGATTTGGATAAAGCCCAGTTGTTACAGTATATATCTGTGGCTATAGACACATCCACAGCCAGACAAGTCAGCTATCTCAATAGTGACCTCAATCTTTTCTGTTCAAAAGTTTTAGCAATCATTTTGCTCCAACTGGACTTTAGAGCTTTTAAATGCACGCTCCATATGTACATGTCAGAATAAATGATCCCTTAAAGCACTGCCATAAACAGCACAGTCAATTTATGAGGCAATTCACAATCCATAATTAACAAATGCTCTTCTGTTTCAAAGCTGCAAATCAAAGGGAGATCAAAGGCAGCTGTTTACAAAGGAGAAGAAAGAAAGCAGCAATCTGAGCACAGAAAAGGCAACACTAAGTTATTCCCATATGTACCACTCATAGAAGTGAGCAACAAAACTGCGCAGATCTAATTAGAGACATGTGGACAAAAAGATTTTTATCAGGGGACTAACATGAAAAAAAGGTTCTAAGCTCTTAACACACCTGATCAACAATGTCTTCCTCAGAGCTGGCTTCCAAGTCTTGAGAAAAAGCACTTACAGTAGAATGGACAGAAAATCCAACTGCACAGAGCTGGAGTCTCCTCTGAGAAACTTCTCCATCCCATCCCAGAGTGGCTCTACATGTTACAAAGAAGGTAGCATATTCCACCCAAGTGGCTCAGCTACAGAAAGTCAGCCAAAAGAAACAGGCTGCAGAAAGGTAACTCTTTTCACTCTAGTTCAAGAAAACAGAGCCAGGCAGAGCTTATGAGCAGGGCCTACGACTCAAATTCAGCTAGGTGTCTTTCCCAGCTCTGTTACAGATTCTCCATGTGATGGGGAGAATCACTTAATCTTAAATACACCAAAGAGAGCACGGGGGATAAAGTTACAGAAGGAACAAAACAGAAAGACAAAAACGTCAGCTGAACACTCGCCTAAACAAAATTTGGGAGTAGGAGGAGAGGAAGGAAAAACAACCTCCCAAGCCTCAGAGGAAGGGAGACTTCTGAGAGGAGAACATTTTCCAAGTGCTGCTATAAACAACACTGATGTGCTGAAATCACTGACACTGCAGACCATATGGAGTCCTGTTACTCTGGAACAAGTTTCTAACGTGTTGTCATGGGAATACTGCAAAGTACATCCTGATGAATCCCTTCCAGAAGCAAATCCTGCCCCGATTTGATACACTTATAATCACTCTTTTTCTGAACACAGATGTACAGAAGCAAAGGATAATCCAGATAAATCTGCTACACCTGCCATGTCAAATGGGGACTTTTAACAGTCAGTGCCACTGAAAACAGAGGTAAGTAATAGCTCTTGAATTACTCAGACTGAAACTACTGAACCATATATAGCAAAGAATTGCTGGGATGACTTCTGTACTCTGCACCTCAGAGCATACACACTGCACCAGGATGTGCTACGGGAGCGCCTAAGCACTCTCCTCCAGCAGACAAATCCACATCTGAACTATGGGAATCAGTCTCACCCTCCATTAAAAAAAAATGAAAAAAATCAGATATCCATAGTAATCTTCTATACACTACCAGAACAAAATGTTGAAGGGAAGAGGACAGTTGGTAGAGGTCAGATCAGAATACACTGGCAAATCAGACAGCCATGTGAAGAAGACAATGTATGATGCAATAGTGAGAACATTAGTTTCTAGAAGGTCAGCTCCCTGTTTCTACACAGACTTCCTTTGCAGCATGAACACCACATTCTCCAGAAGCACCTGAAAGTTTCAGTGGTTCAATCCTGGGTTCTTTTTGTGCATCTACACAAAAGCTCTGCTGGAGCTTATGCACCTGGGTATTTAAGGAAGCAATCTTCAGAAACAAGCTGAGCAGGGAGTTGCCCAGAGTAACACAGAGGGAAGATCAGCATTTAGGGCCTAATAAACCTTGGTTACCAGCTTGATAAACTTTTTAGAGGTGCCCTTCCCCACCCCAGAATCTGGGAAGGGAAACTGTCTCAAAGGTATATGATTAACTGTGGTTTTTCACCCATGATCTAATGGTTTTGGCAGCTTCTCCTTCCTGCCCCTGTATCACAGTACATCACCATGATCCCAATAAAACAGTCTGTGGGCTTAAGCTTTAAACTGGGTCACTGGAATGACTTGAGGTAAAAGTACCCTTGTCCCAGAAAGTGAATCCAGTTTCTAGCAAACAGCTGGGGAGCAGAAGCAGGAATTTCTTCAGCTGGCTTCACCACTAACATGAAGCAGATCCCTGAGTAGCCAACACTGTGGTAACTTGCAGATATCTTTGGGATGTGTCCAACTTCAGACCTGTTCTAGTTTGTAAAAAAATATTAATTAGGTCAGAAAGAAGACTGACTATATTCTAGGAGGAAGATGAATGATCTGAGCTGGAGTTTCAGATCTCTGCTCCAGTAAATGGAATAATGCGCTCAGCTCCAAAAACAAGATCAAGGTAGATCCACACCAGGATGGCCAATGTCCTGGTACTCCAGATACTACCCCACTGGATGAGGTAAGACCCAAACCCCTGCCCCAGTAAGATTTGAAACCCTACCTTGTATAACCCTGTCAAATATTTTAACCAGGAGGCAACTCCATTTAGGAGACCCTCCTATACAGGTGGCTGTCTTTTGATCTACTAAATCTGGTTATATTGCAAAGACAGCCAGGGGAACACTTTTCTGCGCTACAGGCCTTTGGCTTGCACCCATTAGTTGCTTTGCCCTTACCTGTTTTTCGAAATTATTCTAGGGCACCTGTTTGTTTACAACACTAGGCAGGAACTAACCAACAGTTCAGAGGATGTTAGTGACCCTGAATGACTGCGTTTTGTCAGATAGTACCTAGCTGCCCCTAGCATGTCATCCTTAACCCCTCTGTCCTTCTGCTCTTCATTTGTGAAACACTGATAATAAAGAGTACATCACAATCCTCTGAGGATAAACACATTAGGGACAGCAAGAGTCTTCTCAGGATAATGAAAGCCCAATATATGAAGACAGAAAGTGCTCTGTCAACTTAATATGAATTTCATAAGATCATATGTAAAATACACTTCTTTGACTTCCTGAAGGAACGGTACTGCTACACCTTTACCTTTTGCTGTCATCTTCATCTACAGGTTGTCCTGTTTCAAACAGGTTTAGATCATTTGGGATTCTGAAAGTCTCCTTTGTATTGCCATTATCACTCTTCTGACTGTTCTTCTTTTCCTTCTTCCTCTCCATTAGATTTTGCAGCCGCCTTTGCTGTTGTTCTTGATAAGCCTTAAACTGGCTTTTAAAATGTTCATTCACTTTTATGTCTGACTCCATTGTTTACTAAAAGCATAACGAGAAGAAAATAAAAAGCAACAGAGAGCAGCGATCAACATCGTTTTGAAAAACATCCTCTTCTAGCAGCTGCTTCGCAGTTTTTCCTCACTGACCTCTGCACAGACCCCCTGCCACCGCCTCCTCTCAGCCACTGTACTCTTCAGCCCCGCTGCCCTGCTTCAAGTGCCTTTTTCCATAAACAGATCTCAAACAGTCTTCAAAAAGGGTTTTGCATCTTTTTCACCCTAGCATTCAAAAAGCAGTGTTTTTAAATGTTTTTAAACAGATCTGTTTAAATAAACATTTTTACAGAAGAGCAAGTTGGGGTCAAATCCAAATGAATGTAGCAACCATGTTATACCGACTAAAGTAAACACAGGCTGTTTGCAACCATCCATCCTTCCTTCCCACATCTCAAAGAAAGGTGCAGCTCCCCCCATTTTTGGGTTAATGGGGGACTGAGAGAGGAAGAAAGATCCCTGTTTATCCTAATGCTCCCTTTAGGCACTAGACATCAAGAGCATGGCTTACATCGTTCCCCCAAATTTCTATGCATTAAATGATAACATTAATGTGATAATATTGCTGCCCATTGAAATGTCTAGATCTTTATTTAGTATCTTTACTGAAGATGATCAGTTTTCTGATGTATTCCAGCCCCCTCTCCTTCTGTTGACATTTACTGTCAGCAAAAAATCTAGTGTACCTTTGGTCTAGGAAAAACAATCAGTAAAAATGTTCAAAGGCGCACCCTCCACTGAGTAATTAATGCAGGCCCTTTCTCACACTAAGGCAGTAATCATCCTGATAAAGTCCCAAAACGCACGCTACATTCCTTTGTGCCTGTATGTATTTTGTGGGCAGAGACACATGACAAGCAGCTGCACCTCCATGCCTGCCCCCGGACACCCCAGGTGTGGACAAGATGCATTAAGGATTGTCAAGTGCAAAGAGCGGAGTCCGGGGCCTCGTGGGTATGAGTGATGGCCTGGGGACACCTTTAACCCTCCGGCCTGCCTGGGTACAGACTCCAAACCTGGCACAGAGGGATCTGCCACAGAGCTGCTGTGTGCGGAGAGCGGGTTCCCTCTCCTCCCCGCCCAACGCCCGCCTTGCCCTGCGGCCTGACAGGCCCTGACA
>NW_010555162.1:0-5119 GCF_000687285.1 Phaethon lepturus | reverse complement strand
GAGGTTGGCGGGCCTCTGTGGCAGATGCCTTGAGAGTAGCCCAGAATCGCCCACGGGGCTCAGGGTAGGCAGGGCTGAGGTGAGCTGCCTTCACAGCCCCTGCCCAGGATGTAGCTTACGGGTCCCTCGGGTGCGCGGTGGCACGCCACCCGGGACGGAGGCTGCGTGAAGAGGGACCCGTCAGCCCCACGGCTCCACCTGATCCTCTGCGTTCTTTGCAGCGTGTCCAGCCAGTCACTGCCACGCCAGCATCGGTGACCTGCACAGTTCACACAGCAGGCATCGCGGGTGGGGTTTGTAAGGAGGGCACAAGAGCGTAACGACATGGCGTTCGTGAAAGCAGCGCCATGGAGTCTGTCAGAAGACCGGTCCCGGCGAGAAGGCGGCGGAGGAGCTCTGAGCACTCCTGTGCCCCGAGGGCTGTGCCGCCTCAGGGCCGATGCCCAGGTCCGTCTTCCCGATCCAGCGACTGCCGCCTCAAGACCTGTGTGGAGAGACTTTATAAGGCAATGGCATAGGAACATCACAAAACATGAAGCAATGTTTCCATGCCCATTTTAATTTAGATCTTACCAGTTTCCTAATCCAAATAGCACCACTAACTACTGTAAGCATTGTTTGAATAACAATTATAAGGTTAGCATCATGCAGTTATCCCTGCAGTTACCCTAACAACATCCCAACATTTTCAGCTTCTTGAAAACCATATTTGAACTAAACACCTAAACCTAAATACAGTCCAAGAATGTCAACACTAGTTACTATAGCTCAGATGTCAGCAGGCATAAATCAGCACGTCTGTTGGGACAATGAAGGGATACAGAGTAACTCCAGATAAGGATCTGGACTTAAATGTTCATCTTTTATGTACAATTTAGGACTAATTTACAAACTATAGTAAGTGGAAGAAGACTGAGACTGAACTGCATTTTCATTATGACATACATCAGTATTTCTTGTTTCTCCTCTTTGTTCTATTCTTTTTTTTAAAACTTGGAAGACTAATAAACTAAGCTATGCTGAAACATTTTCTGTGTCAGCTTTGTGTCGCATGCAGACTCGCAGCAGCAGCAACAATTCAGAGTAATAGCACTTACCTGCAAGATCAAATAAAATGCAAGCATTCGGTGGGTGAACAGTAATGAGAACAAAGAAAAAGCTAACTTGTTTTGCAAAGTTTATCGATGTGCTGAGGGAGCTGGTATGACAAAACAATTTCTCTGCAGTGCCCCACATAAAGCAAAGACCTCCTGGGATTTCTGCAGCTGTTTCAAGGTCTACTACTGTTTCTGAGTAGGTTGCCACTTTCTGAAGGTTGTCATCATCAGTTTCTTAAAATGTGCAGACCACTAATTACAGTACCTGTGACTTAGCTGGGTCACAAGAAACATGAACCTGAGAACCTGCCCATTACCCACTAAGATTCCGATTCATAGTTTGAGATTCAACATATATGTAACTTCTTTTCCCGCTCAAACACCCTGACCCTCACTGACACACGTACACCAGTCGTGCTTCCAAAAGGAGTCAGAAATCTGTTTGAATGAGATTCAGAGAGCTGGATCCTGCAGTGTTTTTTAGAATTATTCACAGTATTTTGAAGAATTGCTTAGCTCTGTGTAGAGCCCACACTGTGAATTCCAACACTTTGTGCTGTGCTCTGTAGCTGACAGCAGTACGGCTGCAGTTTCTTCCCCTTTTACTGTGTATATAAATCTAACCAAATAAGAACATTATTCAGAGCTACGAGCACCGCACACAGTAAGGTATAAAAACTAGGGAACTAAATGTGCTATTTGGATGCAATATAACATTGTATACATTCATTCCAATGTTATCTAGTTGGTAATAGGTAGATTTTGGACTTAACACTGCATTCCTCTGGTACTGCAAATGCCCACTGACTTCCATGGAAGTTTTCAATGTAAAAAAACTAAGGGCTTTGAGCCTCCAAGAAGGAGCTAATTCCATTTCTCCTACTCAATATTAAAGGACTGTATTCTTTCTCACACAAAACCTGCACTGAGCAGGTCGATTGAAGGTGAGCACTGATTGAAGCTCAGCCCACATTTCCAGTAGCGAGCTCCTAAACTTCCTACTTTTCAATTTAAAATTTTAGATAGTGTCACAAAGGTTAGATATTAAAAAAAAAAAAAAAACAACAAAAAAGATTCAACAGTGGCATTAAGCTATTCCTTCTAATTTCCTGTAGATCCTTCATGTTTACAAAATGCACATTTCTACGCACATGTGAGTATTTAAGGCAACTTTTTAATTTCTTTCAAATGCAGGACGAAGTGCAACACAGAACTAGTGTGTTGAAACTCTAATCTAGTCCTTTCCTCCTGCAGGTAACCACAGTAGATTTTCTATGACTGCTGATGGTCCCGGACACTTCAGGTTAGAGGAGAACAGCTCCTGCTGTAGAGCTCCTCCTTCCCCACTGCTGTAGCTGTGTTAGATGCAAAGGTTCCTTGATGGTGTCAGTTCCAGCATGTGTAATTTAAACAGACCATATTTGATAACCTGGCCTTACACAGTGTTACACAGTAAGTGCTCTTCTACTTACCTGAGAAGCAACCAGAGTTCAGGTTTCTGAGGTTGTTTTGCCAAGGCTGGTTATCGCCCAGCACATGAGTGTCTCGGAGGGAACATTTTCCTCTTCTTCTTTCCACCTTTGATTAAAGCTCTTCAGCTCATGGTGCCTGGGCCACCTCTAGCCTGTTAAAGATAACCATGTGGCCCACTTACACTCAGCCCTGGCAGGGACTGGACAAAGAGCTGGTTGCTCTCCTCAATTTTCCTCAGGTCCTCAGATTTTCATTTTGCTAATGATGCAGTGAAGCATCATGAATATAGCAATTCCAAGCTGCTCCCTTCACAATGAACTACATTGCTGTCTTCCTAGAAATACTTTCCTCCTCTTCAAGATATCACATCTTTTGGGGAGGGATCAGGCTCACCTGCATCACACAAGCCCATGTCGGAAGGGGAAAAAAGGTCACAGCTGCACCTGGAGCTTTACAGGGCATTCATGGTGCAGGCCACCTGCAATTGGAACAAAACCAGCAGCTGCAAGAGGGGCTCCAAAATATTCCACTGAGTCCTCCAGTTTTAATAACCAAGGTGATTCAGTCTGATTTTGTTACTCATTTGCAGAGGTCATTGCATTTCAGCAGTAGATGAAGTTTATGAATTCAAGAAAAGCAATGAACTTTCAGAAGCCTTCTTTTAAAAAGCAAAGCTTTTGTAAACTCCAAGCCTATTCACACATCCTCCTATTGATAGAGACCCTACGAAAACGTTCAATTGCAAACATGTTTTCATTCACCTTTAGTTAAGCATCACCAAGCACGGTAATTATACATAGGCAAGTGCAGGATGAAAAGCAGACAGAAATTCCTAGCGGAGCCTTGCTTGTTACAACAACCTCAGCTGGACATATAGCTCCCCTTGCTGCCAGCCTTCACAACAACAAAATCGCCCTGTAGGACAGGGGTCAGGAAAACATGGGCAGGTATGGAAATCTTGCACGCAGTATTTGGGTTTGACCCTCTTAGTAACAAATGGGTAATTTGTGAAAGCAACCGTACATTAGTGCTACATGGCTCTTAATAAGGAGCCATGCATTATTGTATGTAGGTGCATTAACATAGTAATTAATCATCCTCTTCTGGCTCCTTTATAACATTCATCGCAGATACTCTATCCAGGGAACAGTATTCCCTCTAGGTAATGTTCTTCTGTTTTACATATCATATCTCTTCAGAAAAAAAATCAGGGCATGATTATGTACTAGAAAAAGAAACACAGAAATCCCAGGTTGTCAAAGAAACTTGTTTTTAAAATGAAAAGATAATTCTGCCATTTCTCAGGCAATATCCAATTAAAATAAGATACAAGTACAAGAGGATAACTGCTTCAGTGTATCAGCAGCAGGATGGACAGAGTCCTGAGTTATTTAGGGAGAGATGCTGCTGCTTTGAGCTCACCATTCTTCAATACAATCTAGCTCAGAATCTCTCCCTGTCTATTTAATTAATAAGTAGGCAAAATTTCCATGTGATTTGATAGTGATTTTGAGAGACGTGTAACGTTAGTACTTGGCCCAGCAATAAGAGAGTACAAGTTAAATGTAGCAAATCATAAATTTTCAATTATTCAAAACAATACGCATAGAGAGAAATGAAAGAAGTAAAACAGGTACTTTATCAATGATTCCATTATCCTCTCCTCATAAAGAGAAGTGGCTCAATGGAGGACAAAAGCAAATATTTGATCGATTCTATTCTTGATCTTAGCCAAAAGACTGCTATATCTAGTGCCAAGGAATTGAATTGAGGTTCACAGAAATCCTAAAAATTATATAGAAAAGACTTAAAAGGACATGTAGTCCATCTCCAGGGGACCTGTACTTTTTCTTGCCAACAAGAACTTCAAGAAGAAATATGAATTTATTTAAGCCAGTAGTTCAAGACAGTCCCTTACTGTGTATTACATTGTAGAAGTAATGTAAATGTGCATATAACATTGCAGTATGCTATCAGTATGAACTAAGAAATCTTAGGATTTTCTCCCCACTAAGTACCTTTTAGTTCAAGAATCTAAATTATGAGACCTGATGCATAAGATAAAGCAATATAGATAATTTAGAGCCCAGCTGTTTCAGACTACCTACCCCCAAGGTCACCAATTGCTAAAACAAAACCAAAATCTCTGTAGATCTAAAGGACTCCTCACAGTCAGCATTCAGACCAGAACAATCCATTAAGAATTCCCAAATTCAAGACAAGAGACAAAAAGAACAGCACAGACCATTGAGTGATTCTAAGCCCCTTGGGAGAGGAATTAACTTTCTAAGTCTTACACAGCCGTGAACACCCTGGTGACAATGAACAAACAATTTAACAAAAGCTTAACGTAGGTCTTTGGGTTTATTGAGAGCACAGAGGAAACCATCGTTTCACTGAGAACTATATTCTTCAGGAGGACAAGCTGTTCCACACAGAACATGTCAATTAAAGTATTAAGGAAAATTACCAGAAGGAATAACCTAAATTAAAAAATAATATCATATTTATTTTATATATTATTATATATAATATTAATTATAAAATTA
>NW_010555161.1:2600-3920 GCF_000687285.1 Phaethon lepturus | reverse complement strand
GGCAGCATAACAAGAGAGGGTGTAACTACAGCAAAGCTTCCGCCCCCTCCCCGGGGCGTGCAGGCAGCACGGGGGCGCTCATCTGACGGGTTGCTCCCGGCCGCCGCAGGGGCCGGGGGCCCTGGTGCACCAAGCAGCGGCGCCCGGCAGAAACCAGGGGCTCAAGTTAAGCACAACCTGGGAACAAAGGCGCCTGCTGCACATCAGCAACAGCCCTAGCACCATCAGCAAGGTTGACACTCATTTGAAATTGCAGCCCTTGACCCACCACAGAGATTTAGGAGGTGGGAAATGCTGCTGTTGCTTATTCAAAAGAAAAATATTGATTTACACATAGGCCATGGCCTTCAAAGTACTACAGAGTGTGCCTTGAGGTGACAGCACTACAAAGGCCAGAGGAAACAAGCTGCTGTGAGGCCCTAAAACGCTTCTGAATTAAGCATGCCTGCCCACCCACCAGAGCTTTCACGTTTAGGTGAGTGTAGTCTAACCTAGTGGATATGGAAACACCTACATGTAAGATCTACACTTACCTGGGATTATTTCTGCTGAAATAAATAGTGTTATTTAAAACAGAAAGGAAGATGAAAAGCCAGCAGTTCAGAATACTTTTCTGAGCGCAGTAGAAAACACAAAACGCTAGTCAAGTCAGTCAAACTGGCAAACCAAAGCTTTATTTTTTGTTTAAAGTCTTTGCTACAGTACCTAGGACTACGCCTCTATACATAATTAACAATCATTCCTGAAAGATCTGTATTTGGCACCAGTTTGTGTTTACCTCAAACACTTGTGGGGAGCATTAATTTCAAATCAAATTTGGTTTTTCAACAGAATAGGAGCTGCCATCATGAAGCCAATTAGCCGAGTTATTGGAGAAGCTTAAAAACAAAACAAAAAAACCCCGAAGTCCTTATCTAAACCAACACATTACAGAGAGCTCCAAAACAGGTCAAACATTAAAAGGCTGATATAGGCTCAAGTGGTTTATAAAACCTATAAAAAAAGACTACACCAGCAAATACGCCCTTTCAGTCCACACAGTTTAGAAATTAATGCAGGGAGCAACGCTCACTAGCTGGAAATCTTGTCATGGGAGAACCACACATATACCAACAGGAGTACCCAAAATCAAATGTTAAAATGCTCCAATTCCCAATCCACATAAAAGGAGAGAGATTCATAGCAAGATTAAATCAATCCATGAAATCATAATTGGTTGGGCAGTTGAAACTTCCCCCAGCAACCACTACATCACTCATACACACAGGCTCACATGTACATGGCTCAATCCCATTCAAATTCCTCATGGAATAAAAGGAT
>NW_010555161.1:915-2569 GCF_000687285.1 Phaethon lepturus | reverse complement strand
CCTATCATGCAAGAAATAAGTCTGGCTGTGCTTTAATCACCATCATGTATTACTTCAGCCACAGAGTACCAGGCAGATTAAGTAGAAATGCACAGTTTTTAGCTCATCATCTCTGCAGAAGTGTTTGAGAGGCTCAGTTCCTGGAGAGTTCTGGGGGGGCACACAGACAGTCTCTCTTCATGCAGACTCACTGGCCTCTACTGGCTTAATCATGTGGTCTGGTTTGTTGCCAGCAGCATAGTGATCCCACATCTGAAGATAAAGCCGCTCCAGGTCCATTGTGTACTGTTTCGTGTTGAACAAAGGACTGGATATTCTCTGCTTCCAGACTTTGCCACGTATTTTTTTCAGGCTACAAAAAGAGTTAATTTGAAGCAGTCATGAGAGGTTCCAAACACTTCATAATACTGTTTACTTTTGATATCTACTATTTTCAGCTAACCCAGAACTGCCAGCACAACTGTTTCAAAAGTATCTGTTCCCTCACTGCCACCAAATTCATATTGCTGTTTCACCCCCTCATCATTTCTGATAAAGACCAGCATGACCACTTCAACTCTGCGACACTAGCACATTAACTTGCTGCATTATCTGTACTGCGGTAACTTTTTACAGCACTATTTTAAAGTGCAAGAAGTGACAAACTGCTTAAACTTAAAAACAAACTGTTTAACCCTCAATTTAAAAAGAACAAAAGGTGAACTATATTGCACTTTTTACCAGGTAAGAGCCTGCACATGAGCAATTTCTTCAGAACAGGTAGCACTGTTATTCAGTTGGGTGCACTGTTAAGTTTACTGTAAAAGCAGAAGCTGAGTTAACTGCAAGACAAAAGACCTCTAGAAGAGGCTTGTCTAGCTATTTTAAATATTACAATATCTGCAAGATTAAAACTACTGATAAGTCTCAGCACTGTGCCCAATACAGCACTTTACATTCTTGATGTTACCACATGACACAATACAAGTTTGCTTACTATTCCAGATCAGTTCCCAGTTTCACAGCAATATCCTCATATTCCTGTCTACTTTTTGCAATGAGTTCAAGACAACCCAGACAAGTAAGCTGGGAGGCAGCAACTCGTGATGCCAGAGTCTCGCCTGTAAGAAAAAATACAACAACAAAATTTGGTAACAGGAGTAAGCTTATCAAGTAACATACTGCAGAGTATGAGTTACTTTTCCTCTGCCTCTACAAGAGGCAACTAAGGCTGTTGGGCTTGCTGTTTGTAATATTCAAACCCATCTCTTCTAGGTAGGTTCCCCGCTGTATTACCTGGCATAGTGACCATTGGAGTCCCAGCCCAGAGTACATCCATCCCAGTTGTGTGCCCATTGCAAAGCGGAGTGTCTAGACAAACATCAGCCAATTGCCCTCTCCTCACATGTTCTTCTTTGGGGGCAACAGGAGAAAAGATGATTCGGTTTTGGGAAAGACCCAAGTTTTGTGCATATTGCTGAATATTGGGTTCTCCTACAGCTGGGAAACGTAGCAGCCACAGCACGCTGTTCGGAACTCTTTTTAGAATCTGTAACACAAATAAAGAAGCAAAGACAGAAAGTTCAGTCACAAACATTTCCTTTTCTGAACAAGAAATTACCACATACCAAAATGAAGCAAAGGGCATAACCATTCAATACTTTAATCTTCTGAG
>NW_010555161.1:0-884 GCF_000687285.1 Phaethon lepturus | reverse complement strand
TGTATAGAAGGGGGGGGGGGGGGGATCACCATTCCAGGTGGAATACCTGGGATTGCATTTCTAATCCCACTGAAAGAGACAGCAACTCTGAGCAATAGTTCATACAGCAGTACTTAGATACTAAGTCTTGAAATTTATGATCTCATTTATTTATAGGCCCACGCTATGGAATATAAAAAAATTACCCTTCAAGTAACTCTCAGCAATACACTATAAACTAGACCTTGACACAGATGCTCAGTACTCAGATCTATCAATCTACCAACTGCCAAGGACAGTTATGACTTAATTGTGCAGACTAGGGAAGACCAAACTTACTTCATAATGCAGTACCAGCATACTTAAGCTAAGATGTAATTTTTCACTTTTTCACTGTCTAGAAGCACAGGTGTGATTTGAAATCAATCTAAAAGATTCTATATTCTATTAACACTAAGTCCTTCAACACGAGCATTGTAAGGATTCAAATAGCTCAAGGTCAAAGTTTTCCACAGAACAGTTACAGTTATAACTCGCATGAAGTTTCTGCTAACTTGAACAGAACAGGTATTTTCCAGAAGTCTGACCTTATATTTCATATCAGATACAGATACTCACATTAGCCCACATCTGTAAAGTGGAAGGATCAATCTTATACAGCTGATTAAAGTTACAGTATACAACAGCATCCTCTGGTAAGCCATACTGAGAACGGGTAGTAACAATTATAGTTCGTGGAACTTCTTCACCAGTTGCCGCTTTGTTGTTAATCTAAAGAAAAAAAAACCACACTATTGCAGCACTGAAATTCCAGGAAACAAGACTGTGCCCTGTGGAAGTGTCCTTAGACACACTGCAACATTTGTTAGCATCATAAGTTACTGTAACCATATCTGGGGGGAGGG
>NW_010555160.1:9849-13404 GCF_000687285.1 Phaethon lepturus | reverse complement strand
GCTTGTGACCAGTCGCCGGCTGGATCTCTGCAGGCATCCATCTCCCTGCACAGAGCCACTCGGCGCTGCCACAGGGCTCAAAGCAAACGCTGAACTGAATGTTGATACGCAGCTTATTATAAAGCAAGGGTTGGGTGGAGCACCTCAAAAGCCACCCTTGTCAAAGCTCACAAAAACACCAGGGATGGTATAAAGCAAAACAACTCTTCATGGCCGAGGGGAAACTCTAGAATTAAATCTAATTTCCCATCTCCAGCTTTGGACTCATATTCCAGGTCACTGATAAGTCAGGGAGAGGGGAAAAGGAAAGCTCAGGAAGGGTGAGGATGGACCACACACCCTTGTTTGCTATAACAGAGATTTGGTCCTGGAGAGAGCATACTGCTAAATCTTTTAATAAGCTTAGCTCTTCCCCTCCTTTCTGTGGGTAAGGGGCTCCCAGCCCTGCAACAAAGCAAAACTGAACTGCAAAGCTCTCAGGGCAACTCAGGAGCTCAGTCCCTGGGGCAGACTCTGCTGCCTGAAAACTTCGCTCAACCTCCTTCCTATGGACAGTGGCAATGCCACTCGCACATGCAGCTCCAAGGACTGGAAGGGGTTTGGGGTGACTTGCCCAAATTCCTGGGAGATGGGGGGACTTGTCATCAACCCAGATGTGTCCAAGGTCTCTGGAGCCAATCACCCAGATTAAAGCACCTAAGAGCTTGGTCTCCCTGTGCAGCAAAGCCGCTTGCTGGGATCAGCTCTGGTCCCTTTGGGAAATCCCTAATGAAATGCTTCACAGCCCAAATTTCACAAAAACTCTGAACCAAAGTCACTTGCTGAAAACTTTCCCCAGAAGAAAAAAAAAAACAAACGTGTTTTGATCCAGAGACATCTTTCACTCACCGAGGCTTCTGCTCCCCGTGGGAGGTATTGATTTTAACTGTAAGAGATATAACCACGTGGTGAGCCCTCAGCACAAAGCTTTGTGTAGGAAGTGTCGGCAGCAGGTCTTGTGCAAGCTGAAGTCCTCCTTTGGGTCAGATGAGGCTGTATCTGTCGCAGGGTAATGGATGTTAACGGTACCCTGGGAGGTGCAGCACAGGCAGAGGAACAGCTTGGCCACAGCAGCAGCAGTCTGGGGAACCTGCTCCCTGACTCCAGGCACGGCAGAGCTCCCCAGTTTCTTGTTTTACCTGAAACTTAAAGTAGAAAAAATAAATCCCAAAGTTCATTTAAAAATCAGCTATTTTTCCCATTGCTGTTCATTGACCAAACTCAGGAAACTACAAAAGGGGAAGCAAAATCAACAGCTCCCAAGGAAATCTGAGTGCAGATGGGGACTGTCACAGGAGCTTTCTGTGGGTGCCTCTACCTGAGATGAATGAAATGGAGCTGTAACTCCCACTTGAACTGCTGTCGGAGGTGTGTGGGTGTAAACTGTGCGTATCCTGCTCCAACGCGTACTGCTCCGGGGAGGCAAGGCTCCCGCCGCCTGCGCGAAGGGGTGGACAGTCTTGGGTATTCTTCTGCGATGCCGCAGCTGGTGGAGGAGGATCGGGCTCAAGATGGGGCTCTGAATGCTGCTGTGCCTCCCTGGTGAGGGGACGAGTGGCTGTGGACTCCTCCCACGGGTAATCCCAGGACAGAAAGAGCCAAGGTCCCTCTTGAGCATGGGGCACTGGTTTTATTACTGCATATGGTAGGGACAAGCAAGGAGATTTCCACATGGCTTGAGTCCCAACTTCATCTACCTCATAAGCCATGGGCAAAGCCATCCTGCAGCTCTCTACGGAGATGAGAGATTTAGAAAAAGGGGGCAAAACCATGTTGAAACAGGGCACTCAAGTATGGGGTTTCCAAAGAGCACAAACATCATGTTATCAAGGGCTCAGCTGCAAGCTGCATGAGTTGAGGACCCAAGATGGGGACGTCTAGCCCTGAGCAGCTTTGCTAGCTACTGGCTCCTAAAAACTGTCTTCTCTTATCTTTCTCTGGGACAACCCAAAGAAATTCTCCCTAGCAAGGCAAATGCCTTTCCAGCAGCTAGATCAGGCCTCACGGAAGCATCAGCCACCCTCTATCATCACACTCGCTGTAGCTAATTAGTCGAGTTTTGTGGGGAAGAACGGATCAATATTTTAGGGTTTTTTACAACCGACTTGACACCAGCAAGACAACTTTACGACACCAACAAGATTTCCATCTGCCTTGGGAGGAATTTGCTGTCGGAGAAGAGCTCTCCATTTGCCATCTGCAGCAGGGGAGGAGGGAGAGGCTTTCATCCATTAAACATGAGGGTGGATTGGGAGAGGGCTGCAAAGCAAAACTAACGCTGGTGCCAACCAAGAGCGTCAGGGAGGAGAGGCAGGCACCACGCATCACTTGGTGGAGTTGATTTGTGGGACCATCTGGGACCAGGAAACCCTCCTGAGCTTTGCTTAGGAGCCCCGCGGGCCCCAGAGCGGATGCACCGGGAGGGTACGCCGCCACCATCCCCTCTGCCAGGCAGTGCCGGTTTGGGATCCCGCCCGGCTCCCGGGGCCGGGGAGGCCGATCTGTGCCGGCTGCACGCATCGCGGATCCGCAGCGGGGCAAGAAGTCATCCCTCCGCAAACATCTAATAGCAAAGAGCATCTCCGCCCCAGCCCCTGCACCAGTGGCACTGACAGCGCGGGCACAGCTCTGCCGAGCCCGGCTCCAGCCCCACGTCACCTCCTCGGCCATCCCAGCACAGCGTCTTGGCCTGATCAGACCCCTGTAGAGCCCGGCCGCGGGTCATAAACATCCCCCCTCCTGCAGCATCACAGCACTTGCAATCACCTGTATTAAACCAGTAACTTCTGTTAACATTACCACTCCCAGTGGAGGTGTGTTACAGACCATAATCACCTCAAAGCAATGCCACACAGGCTTAAATGATGATATAACATGAATTATTTAAGAAGGTCTAATGGGCTGGGAAGTTTAAATATGAAGTTGTTATCCGTTACTATTGCTGGCCATAAAAATGTTTATGCTGCTTCCTGTCATACCAGTGGCTATACAGTAATTTGCTCAAAGGAAAAGCATATCAACATTCGGAAGTGCCATTTGAACAGGAGATCTAACGCCGAGGGGATCGGGGCTGTCACGACAAGCAGCTCAAAGGAGGCTGCTCTGCTAAAAGGCATCTCAGATGCAGTTGTGATCCCAAGGAGGGTCAGTGTGGGCAGCTGGGGAGGAAGAGAAAACAAAAGCAGAGAGAAAGACGACTGACGTTTGCAGTAGGTGATGTCAGGGAGCCCGTTGTGCTGCTCGGCCCCCAGAACCCAGGCCAGGGCTTGCATGCAGCGTGATACAAAAGCACCCAAACCCCCTCGAGACCTGAATCTGGCCCAAGCAGGGCCACAGCAGGGTGCTGAGCCTGCCCACGGGCGCTGTGCCACGTGGACCCACGAGCTCCCATCCCCTCGCCTGGGGACGCCCACACCAGCTCGAGAGCACAGACGGCTGCTGCGGTCCACGACGGACCCAGCGCGGACGGGGCACGGCTGTCCCCACGGGCCCGCTCATTAAAAGCCGGCCAGGGGG
>NW_010555160.1:0-9833 GCF_000687285.1 Phaethon lepturus | reverse complement strand
AGGGCCTGCCGACCTGGGGCGAAACGCACCCCATGTGCACGGCAGCCCGTACGAAGCTGCGGACCTCCTCCTCCCCCAAAACTAATGACTGAGCACAATTAAATCCAGAGCCATCACTTCTCTCCAAGTGGCTGCAGTACGATGCTCTAAATGTTGTACAGGTTTAGATTGTTTTTTCCGTAGCCTAACTTATTACCTAGAATTTTTACTGAACTCATTTCCCCGAGAAACACGTTGGACGTTTGTTTATTCCCCTCTACCTCCGAGCAATCAGTTGTTATAACGATCTCGCATTTCTGTGCCGTGTCACATCCAAGCGGGTCCAGCGGCACTTTACAGATCTGTACTCCATCCCACATACAACTCTGAAAGGCAGCCAAAACAACAAATAAAGGGGGGGGACCCCATACACACGCTTCTCAAATAATGGAAAAAGCCGTTACTTGCTTCTGTTTTCATCTGATTAAGGACAGAGCGCTTTGTTTCCCCACACACACAGACACGACTTTCCTGTGCCCAAGTGGTCCAACAACACGAGCTGCGAAATAACTGCGTGTTCGAAGCCGCCGACGCAGAACAAGCCAATAACGGACAAACTTCATCACCTAGCGATGATGTCAGGTTGCATTAGCGCGCGGCAGCGCTCGCTCGCTGCGACCCACACGCGACAGAGGAAGCTCAAAGCAGGTGCAGGAGCTAATGGATCAGTGTAACTCTGCCAGCAGCACTACCGTACGCCGCGCCTGAAACGCAACCCGCCTCCATCGCTGGCGACGCGGCGGGAAGCGTTAGGCGAGCGGCATTCGCCCCGCGGCCACGTCACCTTCCTCCGCAGGGTCCCCTTGCGTCACGCCGACTCCACGGGTTGCGCCGGGTTCAAAACCCAGCGCTCCCGCAGGGATGGGAATCAATGGCTCTTGTTTATAAATATAATTAGCTCAATATGTTAATGAAGTCCTCTCTACTAGCCTGGGAAGTCTTTGCCACGGACTCCCAGCCAAAGGACGTGATGCTGCAAAGAGCTAGCGAACACCAAGGGTTTTCCCCCTGCCCCAAAGGGGAGAGGAGATGCTCTTCCCAGGGTAAAACCCACTAAAAACCCACAGGTTCTGCTGAAGTTAAACCCCTGCGGGTTTCCCACTTCTGCCTGACAGTCAGCACAATTTACAGGGGAAGCAGTAAATGAAATAAGCTGATCTGCAGAGTTTATTTGCTACTGTTTTTCCTATAAAACACAGCTTAAATTTCATTCCACCTGCGTTCTTGCCTAAATGAAGCCTCATCTTCAGCTCTGATATGCCTAACAACCTTTTTTCCCCACTTATGTTTTACTACATTAAACATTTCTCTCACCTTCGCTTACGTGATGCCAGTAAAAATGCTCGAGAAGCATCTTCAAGGAAAACTTTTCTCCACTGAAACAGGTTGATAAGAATCAAGCAGAAGCTGCAGGCGTTTCTGCAGGAGCGCGCCTATACCCCATGTCTGCTGGAGTCCCATCAGGGGAAGGTTTAATCAGAAACTCACTCAAAAAAACACTCCAGTTTGATGGGTGCGGTCTCAAATGCTTGGTTTGAGACCATGGGTGGTCATGAGCAGGGCTGGGTTGCACCAAGCAGAAGGATGGGCAGGAAACAAACCCTGTGTCCTAGGAGCCGTAAGCCCAGCATTTCTTGCCAGAAACATCCAGCTGAAAAGGAGTTTTGCTCCCCGTGGCCATGACCCGGTTCCCAGGTTGCAACAGGCACCAGGCAAATCCACTTCTGACTGACCAAGACCCCAAAACTCTTCGCTTGGGCTCCCTCTCTCTGCCTTTAAGGCCACTTACACCACTACGGGTTGGCTTCATCCTTCAGGGGGGATCATCTTTCTCACACCACATCTCTGCTGATGATCTTACAGGTGTACTGCTGCCTGCAGAGAGCCATTAGCAAACAGCCCTAATTGCTGCGCAGATGCCACTTGCCACTTGGGGCTAGCTACAAAAAAAAAAAAAAAGCCGGCAGCAGCCAAAGCAAGGCAGGCAGGGCACACTCCAGAGGCAGGCAAGCTTTTGCAAGCAGGAGGCTACAACCAGGATTGTGTTTGTTCCCCAAAATTGGGCCAGCAGCATGCAGTACCCTGGGGAAAATTGCTCTTTGCCAGGGAAGGGAGGGAAAAAAAAAAAAAGAATTGCCACTGCAGAGGAGCGGCTCTCCGGGGGTTTGAAGGCTTATCTGGGACCACCTTTCTTTGCTTGCGTGAATGGTAGAAGCAGCTGCTCCCATCACCAAAAATCCTTTCCCCATCAATAATCCCACCCTTCCCCCGGCACTGCCCCAGTGCACCTCCAGTTCCCCTTTGGGAACCCAGGACCCTTCATCCCGGCCCCCTCCATCCTCCACCCCAGCAGCGACCGTCACCCCATCGCCCCGTCCCTACGTAATCCTCCCTGGACACCCCACTTCTCCCCAAGCCTCACCTGCCCCACGCCTGGATTTATGGATTTATTGCCTTTTCCACCTCCTGTTCGCGAGCTTCAGCCCGACCCTTACGCCCAGCGGAGCCCGAGCACAAGGCAGCGGTGCCGCGTCTCACCGCCGTCCCCTCCGGCCTTTCTTTGCTTTTTGGCAACACAAATAAAGCCTCTCATCCCATCCGCAGCTACGCTGGTACCCTGATGCAGAGCCCGGCGCACGCACCCCCCGCCCTGGATTAATCTTCATCTGTTTATTGATAAATATACGTATTTCCAACGGGAACCGGCCGGTTGAGCGCGTGGAGCTCTGTGCTCGCAGGCGCGAACAGAGGCACCTCCACGCAAGCGAGAACCGGCAGGACACTCCACCAGTACCCCGAGGTCCACGTCCCCCGCAGTGGTGCTCAGAGACCCTCCTCCAGCCCGAGAATTGCTCTGGGAGAGCATCGTGACTCGCTGTCCCCCGCCCCGGTGGTCTGAGCTACAAATTGGCGTTAAATATTTCCTTGCGAAGAGCTTGGAGCAGCACCGAAACCCCCCGGGGAGCGTTTCTGCCCGTGAAAGCCCACCAGCCCTGGATGGTGCCTATTCCTGGGATGCTGTCATGTTTTGCACCTTTTCAGTAAGTTTAAAGACAATCAGGAAAATTCAGGTGGAAGGTTCTACACACACTTTTTTTTTTTTTTTACTCAAGAAATAAAAATTTTCTGCAGAAAGCCAGTTTTTCCAGGAATAGAGATCATCAGGAGCTCCACACAGCCCTGACCCCAAGCTTTTGGTTTTCTCTGCTCCAAGTGCCAAATAAACCCAGTCTGAGCCAGATGACATATCATCTTGCCTAATCTATCATTGCCATGACCAATCAATAGCTCCATAAAACATCTACCTTTGTCAGGAAGGTCTTAACATCTCCTTGTGCTAGAAAACCCTGAATTTTCTGGTCCATCTTTCATCATCTACTGCACAAATAAATATTAGATTTTCATAAAGTCAGCATCTTGCAACAAATGAATGTCCTGAAGTCCAAGGTTTATCCTCAAAGGCCTGAAAACAAGGCATCAGTGAGCTGGCCTCGCTGGAAACATCCACATTTTTCAGAAAGCCTTGAAAAAAAACCAAACAAACTTACTGAGGTGCTACAGCTGAATCCACAATACCGGGTGAATTTACTGCCCCTCAGCCTCTATATAAAGAGAAGCACCTGGATTTACATTTCCAGTTATGACAAGTCATCTAAACAAACCAGCTTCTGATGTTTTAGTAGTCTGGGGCTTTTCAATTTTCCAGTAAAATCTCAAAGAGTTACTTTCTAAGGCGGGAGGGGAATATTTAAGAGAAAAATTGGGTTTTTCATTAAGAAATGTTCAGTGGAAGCTCTGCCTGCTTTAACTGGTAGTCGGTTAACACGAGTTTCAGCTGAAACCCCATGCCCAGGCAAATTCTTCCTTTTGAAGATTCACTGGGAGTCTTGTATCTGTAATACCATACCAACACACATTTCATTACTGCCTCCTCCACAAAGGTTATTTCAACCATTAGGTGAAAGCACTGGAAACACCTGATGAGTTTTCACTTACCTCCAGGAACTCAGAAAAGGCTCCTTTCATAATATCTCTATCCCTTTATTTTCCTTCTTTTTATATCCATGGTAGGAAAAGACACATAGCCGAGTTGTATTATTTGTTATTACCAACCAGGACGTTCACTCTATGCACTTGTATCACTACTTTTTTTAATCAAGCTAACCCCAAGAGCTAGAAAATCTGCCAGCAGCCTGTCTTGGGTTCAGTCAGGATAAATTTGTCCAAGACAAAAGGAAGATTAACATGACAAAAGTAGGTATATTTCTTTGAAAATCATAGGTTGAGCACGAAGTGCAGAGATTGGAGCGATGCACGAGTCCCCAAACAGAGCAATTCAAACCAACCAGGGCTGTTCTCAGCAGTCTGCTCCAATTTGTCCTTTTTTTTTATGAGAAAGAAGAAAAAAGCATCTGCTTCATTCCAAGATCCTACAACACAGTGCAAGCAACATTTGCACCTCCACTGCTAAGCCCATGCCCAGACTGTCGAAGTGCTTCAGGACCCAAAGTTATGCCTCCGACACGTGCTACTCAGCAAATTATTCCAGGAAATTCGGCAGCTCCCTACTGACCCCTCAGGGCACGCTCTGCCTGAGGCCACTGGGTGGTTTTGGTGCAGAAGGAGAGAAGGAGGGACCAAAGGGCAGGCGACATTCCCGGGATGCAGCTCGGGGAGTGCTTTGCCTTGCTTTCACCCACCGGTTCAGCTCGTAATACCAGACTTCTCCCGCCATCGATCTTGCTTAACGGAGCTGCTGAAGTCAGAGGCACGGAGCACGGGAGAACTTACTGGGAGCCGCGACGTTAAACGGCTACGGGAGAAACGGGTGCAGCCGCAGGGCAACCCCCAGCGGCCCAGGGGAAGGGTCTGCGCCGCAGCCCGCGACCGAGGGACCCCGGGGCGCAGGAACGGGATTGCGGCGATTGCTCTGCTCTCCTGCCGGGGCAGGCGCAAGTGCCCTGGGTACATCCAGAGCTTCTGGGGAGGGGAAGCGAGATCTGGAGAAATAATGGAAGTACTTGAGGATGGTTCCGTAAGTTTTACTCGTGATGGAGGAGAAGAGAGTGAGGGAGAAACAGAAAAGGAGTTTGTAAAAGATTTAAGAGAGCCAGAGCTGTGAATACAGACTTTACGAGACTCTTCATTAAAGACCAGAACGCCTTGAGAGGCAACAGCAAAACAAAAAAAACCCAAACACATAACCTTCCAGCAGTGTCCTGGGGAGATGATTATGGTGCCAGGAAAAGTAACATGTATGTGCCAAGGGCCAAAAATCCCAGAAAGACAAATAAAAGCCTCAGAGAAAGACCCAGGGATAGTTTATGAGCTGAAAAGAATCAGTTTGGTTCATCCCTGCCCAGCTGTGAATTCAGGCACTGGGCAGTCGCAGCTGCCTGTACCCCAGAGAGGAAACCCAGGGCAGAGTTTGGGGCACCCCCCCACCAGCTTCATCAGCCAGGCACCCACCTCCCGCAGCGGCGTGGGACACCCTCCTTGGGCCTGAGCCCATGGGGCTCCTCTCTGGAGAGGGTATGTCAGGGGTGGCAGGAGATGTGCTCCCTTTCCTCCCTTGCTGCTCCACTTTGTAAAAGTGGAGCCACTTGAAGAGACAACAAGCCTTGCCTTCACTCCCCAAGGAGCTTTCTTACCCCTCTTAACCACGTTGAACCAAGGAGAAACACTTAAAAAAACCCTCCACCCAGCAAAAGCCCAAAGACCCACCTCACCAAGCAGAGACCAGCCAGCCTGAGGCTGATACACGCTCTGGGGAGTGACCAAGAAGGACTGGGCTCATTGGAGACACATGGGATCGATCAGGGCTGGTCCTTACGCAGCCTGAGAGCATCTCCCCACCTGAGGCCACGTAAGCCAAAGGCAGCAGGAGAGTTTCACGCAAATCCTTTGCTCTGGCCGTGCCACGACTGTGGTTGAGCTCGGACCTCCTGCGGGACCTTGCACCTCCTGACTCCCAAATGGAAACTGAAAAGTTTCTCTTCTGCCCAAAATACTTAATTCCTTTCAGCGAGGGAAAAATAAACAAATGCATCCTTATTTGGATTCAACCAGAGATTTTTCCCAGATATTTCAGTTAGGAAAGCAATTGTTCTTGCAGAACAATGTAATTGTTTATGGCTTCCAGCCCTGCTGAGCCGGCGAGGGGGAACAGCAGAGCTAAAGGAGCAGCGGAAGGGAGGTGACAGAAATAAAAGTGTTGCAGGATGGCAGCAGACAGCATCAAGCCAGCAGGTGCCCAGCTTTCAGGCAAATATTCAGGAGCTCTCATAACACCAAGCATTAAGAGGAAAAGCTGACAGTGCTTACATTAAGAGCAGGAAAGGTTTCTTTGGGTGGTGTGAAAGAGCTGTTTCTCAATTCAGGAACGGCTTTATGGAAGCTGGAGAGATTGTGTAACCAAAATGCTCCCTGATGGCTTAGACGTGGTCTGTCTGGTACCACTGAGCCTCAAGTAGGGACACAAACTGCCAGGGAGTGATGAGGAGCATGCGGAAAAGTGGGAGGAGGATGGGCATGGACACCAAGGAGCAAGGGAAGTGGGAACACAAGAGTTTGTGGCCACACAAAGAAGTGAAATGTCACTTTTAGCCATACCCCCCAGCCAGGTTTCCTCCTGGAGCCATTTAGCCTTGTCAACCACACAGCCACGGCTGGATGGGACGTGATCCCCGGGCAGCAGGCAGAGGAGCTGGGCCCCTCGGTGTGCGCAAGAAGCTTAAACCCTCTCTGAATTCACAGGAGAGAGATGGGCACCTTCTGGGAGAACATGACTTTGCCTGCTGAGGAGCATAGAAAGGGAGACCAGCTCTCCCTTCAAGGGATTAGAAGGTCCGAGGGACTAGAAAGTCCAAGATTTTGGTTTCATTATCAATGACAGAAGTCAGCTCTGCCAAGGATTGGGATGCACAAACACATTTCAGGGCATGGGTGGGTGAACAGAGTGCAAGACTCACTTCAAGGTACCTGAGAGCTTGGAGAGAAGAACAAAGGGAGAACAGACAAACAAGATAAAAACAATTCACAGATTTATCCCATTATTGATATGGAGAATCATTGGCACTGATGTAGTAACACAGGGATTGCTGTTTGGCCCCAAAAACTGGAGGAGCAATGTAGATATATTATGCTGTATTAAAGCAATCTCCAGAATAAGGTAAGGACTGGGTTTGTTACAGTTTTCTTTTTAATTATCAGTGTTTTACTTGTGCTCTGAAGTCCTCTGGGAAGTGCAGAAGGAGCCCAGCTCCCTGCACAGGGTCCTGTATTGGTTGGGTTTCCCAAGGGATCAGCACTGCTGGATACAGGAGAATAGAGCATGGGGCAGAGCGAGCCACCATTGCTTGAGGAAGGGTATAAAATGTGCTGCCTTATTTTCAGTTATTTTCAGTTTTTACTAAAGCATCGACCTCGATACTGATCTCCATCACCAGGAAGCCAAGTGCGCAGTAGAAGGCAAAGGCTTTCACAGCTAAATAGGGAGAAGTCACCTAATGGAAGCTGCAGCAGAGATATCGGAGGCTGCTTCAGACTCAGGCTGTAATAGTTAAGCTCGATCCAGGCATTTTTCAAGTCTGTCCAACCCTTTGTTGCTCCATTACAACAGCAAAACTGTTGGACCCTTCTTTGAGAGTAACAACTCATACCTTCCTCCCCGTGGGGTGGGGAGGGTCCTGCTAGTCTGCTGTGCATAAAGCTCCCGTCGGACCCCCTCAGCAGCTGGCTGTCCCCCTCCCGGGCCGGCTCTGCACGTTGCCAGCCGGCGGTTTCACTCTCAAAGCGTGCTCCCGGGTGGAAAGCAGCGCGTATATCCCTGCAGGCACCACGCGCTCGCGTCCTGAGGCTGAGCACAAGACCCTCGCCCCACGGGAGGGTGCTCAGCCTCACCGGCTCCTTTGCTTCCTGCTTTTTGGGAGATTTTAGGAGCGAGCAGAAGTGGAGGCAGCTCTGTTCACCTCCGCCGGGCACCCCAGGGCAGAGACGTGCCGCTGACCACCTGCACTGATGCTGGATGTCAGTTCATCGCCAGCCAGGTTCGTTCACTCCTCTACCAAGTGATTTATCAAGAAGCTAGCGGACGGTTCAGACGAAGCGAATGGATTTCATTAGCGTGGCGCTAACAATTCAGCACCTTAATAGAAAGAAAGGAGTATAGGAAACCACAAGCGGCTCCTCATGAAGCTGAGTCCCGCCAGCCCACGGAGCTGACACAGACCAGTATCGGATGCTGCTATGGAAGTCTGTGTCTCAAGGCTCTCCTTTTTAAGAGAGCCGTTAACATGTGAAAAGACTTGAAAGTTTAGTTAATTCCCTTGTTTGTAAGAGTTTATGGTTCTCAGGAGACCCTAAGGGATGTAATAAAGAGAAGACATCTTTACTTCTGGAGTTGTCCAAAAGCTTTGGGAATGGCCCAGCAGAGATACTGGAACTTAAATAGGAAGTGATGCCCCTGATGGGCCCTGGGATAATCCCACCTATGGCTTCATATTCATGAAGGGCAGAGCCAGGAAGAGGCAACAGATGCAGCCTGATACCAAGAAGAACACTGCAAGCCAGCCGGGGTGACCACCACCATCCTTCCCTGAAAGAGGTGGCAATTTCCAGAGCTGGGCTGCATGGCAGAATGGTCCACAGGGAGGTGGACCAACATCTCCTAGAGATCTCTTTGGCTGTATTTTGCTGTTGACATAGTAAGCTGAAAGCCTCAGTGATCTTCTTCACTGGTAGATGGACCTCGACAAAGTTCATCCAAAAGGGCTGGGCGTGACCAAGCTGGGAAGATGGGACTTGGTGGTACAGAGATGTTAACGGACTGGCAAAGCCCACGCTCCTAAAACCACTGTAATAATTAAATCTTCAAGCAGTTACTTGGATGCGTAGTGTAAGTGTAGGTGGATCCATCCCATCAGGTTCCCCAGGGAGAAGGGAAATGGGAACTTGGCAGGGAAGTTCCTGCTTCCTCAAGCCCTCCTGCAGAAAATGCCACACTCGTGGCTCTGCGCTGATGAATTGCACAGGGGCATCTCAACAAGTTTCTTAGTTATTTAAGAAATGTGTTTAAAAAGAAGCAAACTGGGCTGAGTGAGCAGCTGGGTATTGCAGGGGGAAAGGGCAGCTTGGATCTAAAGGGCTCTGTGGGGTCCTTCTGCCCCTGCAGTGTCCAGGCAGAGCAAGCTGTGTCCTTCTCCCACTGCACTGAGCCTCCATGAGGTACTGCCTTTGCTCAGCCTACCTCCCTCAAACCTCTGAGAACAACCACCCAGACACCTGAAACTATTTTTAATTGCAAAAACTCAAGAAAAAGGTGTCCAAAAAACTTCTATTGTATTTAAAAAGGATCATCTGCAAGATTCACATAACCAAGGGAAATGTGAAAGACTATTCCCAGTGCAATTTAAGTGATACCTCAGCAGCAGGAGTGACAGCACTTTTGTGGTCAGGAACAGGGAAAAAATCATTGGAAAGTTAATAATGTCAGTGGTAAAGTGAGAGCGGCCAGGAGCCAAAACTTTCCAAGCAATGAGGAGATGGGTGGCAGCCAGAGATGCTTTGATAGATCAGTGTGATGGGATTTCAAAAGGCAGAACGAGGTCTCTGCATGCCCCCACACTCAGTCTGTCCTGGCACTCGGTCTGTCTGGCCACAGACACGTCTCCAAGGGGCCACCAGGGTCCTAAAGTTTTGCTTGGCCAACTTAACTTGGCATGAGCTCAGCCCTCAAATCAGCATCATAGGGACCATGAGACAGGTTAGATCACAGAATCACAGAATCACTAAGG
>NW_010555159.1:0-4190 GCF_000687285.1 Phaethon lepturus | reverse complement strand
TTGTTTTGGTTTGGGGTTTTTTTGTTTGTTTTTTGGTTTATTTTTTTCGGTCTGCCGCATAGCGTCGTCCCTCTGCGGTTTGCTGAAAGGACAGGGACTTTCTTCCGCTGGTCCTGCCGTTTGGGTCTCTGCTGCTCCTAGGGAGACGTGCGCGTTACGGGCGCGTGAGGAGCGCGCTGTGCCACATGTAGGGACCGGGACGCTCCGGGCGTAGGGGAAGGCCAACGGCCGCTTCTAGTGTAACCATAAATAAGCGCTCCAGAGCGAAGCGAACTCCGAGGTAATGTTTCTTAACTTTCGGGAAGTTGTATGGAGTATCATAAAGGTGCAGCATATAATTAAAGTTCAGATGCATTAATTAGGGAATCTGAGAGAGTTCTCTGGGAGATAAAAGAGTAGCAGATGTGTTAGTGATGAAAAGTTGACGTGCTATAGAGGAAACCTAAAATCAAAAGCCCATGAAACGTTTCATGCTCTATTATTGCCGAAGGAATCCGTAGTTCAAAGTCTTCCCGACTACTTAGCGCATTCAGTTTGATCATCTGCGCATTGATAGGTATTTTGCCTCTTACGACTTCTCATACCCACCTTCTCCTGCCCAGTGATTTTGACGAGGATGTGCCCCTGTCTGTAAGACAAACGCTGCGGAGAGCGGCATGTTTGGGTCTCAACAGGTCAAGTACGTCGGAGAAACAGTTATCGGTCACCAGGAGAAACATCCCCGTATCCGTGTTTCTCCTTAATGACGCCCCAGCAGCAAAACCAAGAGCGTTCAGCTGAACTTGTCGGCAAAATACTGACTTTTTTTTTATTAAAAGCTCTTGGTGAGACTCCTCGTGCCCGGAATGGCTATTTAGCGATGATGTTCTCATTTCTTTCTATTTATTACCATCTTTGAAGTAGTTTTTAACATCCTGCTGACGGGTATTCGTAGAGGAGGAGGAGGAGGAGGAGCGAAGTTAACGGCCCTGGGAAGGAAGGGAGATCTTTTCACGCGCTGTTGGTATTTAGCCCGTTGAGCGCAGCAGGGCCCCTCACCCAAACCTCCCACCCGCATTTTCAAATGCGTGCGTAGAAAACCGGCAAAGCGCCACCGTGTCTCTCCTTGTACGTGTCGACTGTTCTTTTTGTTGTGGAAAGCGTGCAGTTTATTTTTCTTATGCCTCTCCCATCCCATTGTTCATTGACTAATTTATGCTGGGCTTTATTTATTTTTTTAATTTCTTTAGCATTGCAGAAGGCAAAAAGGGAGGGCGGGGGGTGGGGGGGTCCGGGGCCAGATTCTCCAGCCGGGGGAGGTCCGCGCGTAGCTCCCGAGACGCGGGTTGAGCTCGAAGCCGCGCCCGGCCGCTGAGGATCTGGCCCGCCTTTTAGTCGCCGCCCGGCTTGAGGGAGGAAAGGCATCCAACAGCCGAGCTGCTTCTTAGCGTCCTTGTTTTTCTCTGATCACGATTGACCGCTTGTTGTGTTCTGCTTGTTTTTTCTTAATTTGCTTTTTTATTATTTTCCTTTTTATATTTTATCCAGATCCCCCCACAACTATCCCTCCTCCCACAACAACCACCACCACTACCACCACCATCCCTACCACCATCACAGGTACGGTACCTTCATAACCATTGGAAATGTCCTGAATGTTTATTGTCTTTTATGTATATAAGCAGAGCATGAAGCCTGGGGAAAAACAAACGAATCGCTTGCCTTTTTTTTTTTGTTGTTGTTGGTTTTCCTCCCCCCCTCCTTTCTCAAATAACACCCACTTGTGTACAGCGCGAGTCCCGGTCCGGCAGTTCAACGAGTCGGATAGTCCTTACTGCGGGCGTTTCCGAAACGCGGGAATGGCCCTGGCGGAAAAAGCTACTGGTGGCCGACGTCGGGTGCTTTCAAAGGAAGGGTACAAACAGCCTTAGAGCTCCTCGAATACGGGCGGTCGCTTCAGCCTCAAGCCCGTCAGTACCGGTTTCCGAGCGATTTATACTGGGAATCGGAGCGTTTGCTCTTTAGTACTTGAATCCGCCTCACGTGACTCGAGATGCTGTTTCTCACGCCGAGGTGTTTGGTCTGACGCTGCGATAAGCCTTCTACCTCCCTCGCCCAGAAAAGCGAATCCCACCAGTCGTGTTTTATTGAGGCGAACACCGTCCGTACGGCCCTTTTTGAGGAGCTGGCTTTCAGCATTTTGAGTTTTCCCCTGTCTTGCGAGGAAAGATGAATAAAAGGCACCAGCCGGTCGCGAGACACCTCTCTCTGTTCCACGCATCCGTCACGTTCCCTCGCTAGACCCGACTCTCTCCGCTCACAGGGAAGGCCTTTCTGGTTTCTTTACGATCATTCGCATTGTCATTTTTCTGATCTTTTCTATTTCCACTGCTGCTTTTGCTTTTGCTTGCCTTTCTCAATATTTATTTATTTATTTGTTTATTTTCCTCTTGAGGGAGAGGTGACAAACCGAAGGTGAGAGCGGACCGCTGAATAGCGAACGGCATAATGTTTATTGTTGCTGTAAACTGTCCCCTGTGTAAACGCCTTCACCTTTTCTTTGCTTTGATGACATTGCTCAGCTCGCTGTCCTGCGCAGGGTGTTTCGTGGCTTCTTTCCTTCGGAGGTATTTGCAACCCGGTCAGGCTGCGCCGGCACGGACGAGCAGTCGAAGCCTTTCTTCCAACGTGCCTTACTGCGCGCCGTCCGCCATCGTGTTGTCCAGACCTTGCCCTTCTCTGTCTTCCTCCTTCCAGGTGGTTGTCGCGAACGCCGAACGCCAGGCGCCCGAGCTTGGATGCTTGAGCCGCTCTACAGCGAACGCTGTCCCGTTTTGCGATTTGATCGCCTTGTTTCAATCCCGTTTTCAGTTCCTTGACTTAACCAGTTTTCGTTTCAGAGTAGGTTTCAGATTTTGTTAAAGCCTCCTCAGGAGCCCTTTTCAGAGCACCTCGGTCCCCTGCGTCTCGGTGTAAACGCACGTGCGTACCGCTTGCTTTCGTTCCGCGGTAATTTGCTAATGCTTTCAGTTAATTTTGGAAGAATTTGCCTTGATGCTCGGTCGACCCCGTTATGTTCGTGTCGGTGCCTGCTAACGTTAACGACCGTCCTTTTCCCGGGAACTGCGCTGTTCCAGCCTGTCATTTTGGGGATCGCCCTCGGACTGGCTTCCAAACCGCGCCCTGTCCTCGCCTGCCGTTTCGGGCTCCGAAGTAAAGAGGGGGTTTGGCGTTTCCTCTTCCGCTGCAAGCGTTGCAACCTGTTTGTGAATTTTCAGGAGCCTCTAGGTCTCGAGGCTCTCCTCCGCAGCGGTTTTCTAGCCTTTTCAGGTGGAAAACGAGAAGGGGAGGTGGGTGCTCCTTGATGTCAGAAACGGCAAGGACTCCTTCGAGCGTGGCTGCGGTCTAGCTGCTGCGGTTGGGCAGCCGCCCAGGTCGGGCAGTGGCCCCGGCAGGCTTTCTGCCTGGCTGGCGAGTCAGTGACGCCCAGGAGCTACTCAGCACCCTCAGGGCTGCCTGCTGCTTCTCCAGTCCCCGTCTCCAGCTGTAAGAAGTCGCTCTCAAAGACCGCGTGCAGGTGGGTCTCCATCGCCTCCTTGATGCCTTTTTCTGCGTTGGCTTTGAACTGCTGAAGAGGCTCGAAACGTAACGAAAATGTAATACTGTTCGCCGACTCCAGCAGTTACTGCTCTTCCTGCTGCTCGTAGGAAGAAGATTCGATCGTGCTGATAGAGGAATGTTTATGGTCTTCCCTGGCACCGATCTAATGCTGCGTCATCTTGACGTGTGTCTTCACGTCGTCTGCCCACAACTTCAGAGTGCTTTTCCCACAACGAACAGCTAAGGCTTCGCCCCCCTTCTTCGTGCAGAGGCGTGCACGTGTGTGTTTTCCAGCCAGCGTCGAACCCGCAGGAACTTCGGCTCTTCAACAGTTAAGAGGCTTTGTAGCTGGAAAAAATTAGGTCAAATCGACATAATCTCCAGAATCACATAGCACAGTAGCGTTGCAATGCTTTCTAAAGCCTCGAGAGACAATTGGTACCTTAATTCCCATCTTCACCAAAACGCTGCGATACCCTTCTAGCGCGACGTAAGTGCTTTGGCAGCAGACGGGGTGTTTCTTGTCTCCGCTGGCGGGCCGGTCCTTCGGATGAGGGGGGCCTGAAATCTGTGTCACTTGGGCGTTTTCCCCGATACTTCGGCGACAGGGG
>NW_010555158.1:0-3621 GCF_000687285.1 Phaethon lepturus | reverse complement strand
GGGGCAGCTGCTGCGAGGTCGCCCGAGCCCGCTTCGCCTGCGCTAAGGTGCTTGGGCTGGGAGATGTACTGGGAGGACATGGGATTTACGAGGGAAGCGTTCCCACCTCTTTAATAATTTTTCCTCCTCGGTGTATGGTGCTGTTATTGACCATATCCACGATGGCCACTCCCAAGTTACATCGGATCCCGAAGGAAATGCAGAATCCCAGTCCACTCATGATGGCAATGATGTACCTCCGGGGCAGCCCGAAGCAGGTACAGTCGCACAGCGGGGCTTTCTTCTCGGGCATTTCCATGGGCTTTCCATCTTCCGTCAGCTCGATGGTGTCCCCGGGCTTCTGCCTCTTCTCTAGGACTCTGCCCGGCACAAGAAGGGAAAGTCAAGCCCTGGCCGCTTCCACAGCGGAGTTCACCACTCCCCCCGCCCCTTTGGCTCGCTTTGGATTGATTTGAGGATTTATTCCTTGTTTTCCATTCACCTTCAGCTGTTCTTTAGCAGTGACCTGTGGGAGTCAGGATTAGTCAGCCCCAGCTCCCCCCACCACCCCGCCGCAGAAGCCCGGGGAGGAGCTCTAGCCGAGAATTGCTCATCTATCATTAAAGACTTCTGCTTAAATATGTAGGACGCATTAAGAAGACATCATCTGTAACCACTGCAGAGGCGCCATGTTGGGTAGCCCAAGAGGCATAGTGTGGAAACCGACACAGTCTTTTGGAGAAGGTTTTATTCCCTCCTTGCTGTATTAGAAACACCAAGGGGAATGATCCTGGTGTGCAGCTCGCTTCAGGTCTGGGAACAAAAGAAATATTAACGGAAAGGGAGGGGGGGCGATATTGCTACTTATTTTAGATTTGCAAAATGGCTGTCACATGCAGTGGAAGAAAACATGACCGTCTTTAGAGAACTGGCATCTCCGGAGAAGTCTTCCCAAAAGATCGCATCTGCTCAGCCACACGTTGAGAGCCTGTGATCGCTCAGCAGGTTTAACAGATCAGCTTTAAGATCAATCTCATTGCCCCCGCTCCCTTGTTTTCACATGAGAATCTTATCTCCTAAAGAACAATGTGCAGGAATCTGAAGAGGACCGGTTATTTGCAGCTATTTCGAATCAACAGAAAAACACAGAATAAAGCCCGCCCAACCCTGCCATCCACGAAAGGTGGCTTAAAATATTTCATTTTATTTCTTCTTTGGTGGAAAGGCTTTAAAACAAGCCGTGTCAGTAGTAAGAAAGATCGGGTTTATCGAGCAAGTGTCCCATGTTGAATCTCTTAATCTTCTTTTGCAGTCACTGAGATATGTAGACAAAAAAACTAACCGCTTCCATCCTAGCTCCGTTGTCTTGAGGAGCGAATATGTGACCATGTCCCGACACTCTGGACTCTCCTACGGCTGCCCTCACCCCTGCTCTAGGAGTGTTTTCTCATGTCAGAAATTCTCCTGCGAGGAGCATCTCTTTGAGGTTAACTCAGCCGGCTAATGGTGCAGTAACAATTAGCAGAATAAGGCTCAAAACGTTCTCCGTGTTTGGGAGAAAATACAGGGATTTTTCCCAATAGTTACTCAGTTGAAATTCTCGCGATTTTTTTTTTTCCTGGGACAATTATTTCCATGCTTAAAGACCGCAGCATTAAGAAACGTCTTCAAGTTGTGAATAAAATAAAACACCGTGTTTTTGTGTTCAAAATTCGTTCGTGCGAATAAAGGATGATGCAGGAGTGTTTTCTCCCTGAATGAGCTTCTCGTCTTCGGGAAGACACTAGAAATCAATGTGTAAGCCACAGGAAAACTGTTTAATTCTAAGAATCGGAAACAATATGTCAATCCCGTGCGCTGAAAAAGATGAGTAAATCGCGCATTTGTTAATCAAGGGGGGAGTTCAAACGGAGTGTTGCTGGAAAATACAAACACCGTTTCTCTATTATTCCCTGTGTGACTATATAAACAGTAGGAGACAGGATTGTTTTATTTATACGTTGTAAAGTATTTTAGGGCGAAAAGGACGTTTATTTCCTTAATTATATTTTTAGCAGTTATTCTGGATTATCAGTATTTCTTTGAAGCCACTGAAAATGACTTAAATATGACCAAAAACTGTAGGATAGTCACTGTGTTGTTGATGGCTTTGGTTTTGCTTTTGGCTTTTCAAAATCGTACCCTTGCTACCAAAATGGAAATCTTAATTTTGTCTTTATCACTTCACTGATATGTCCCCTTTCCTGAAAATGGCAGCAGAAGTTGTGACTCATGCTGTGGAACAGCCTTGTGCCTGTGCCCAACACTGCCGCATAGGTATGGAAAAAAGTGACCTACCCTAGGCAGATAAATCCGCAGTTACCTTCAATTTGTAATTTGCAAAAAAAAAAACAAAACAAAAAAACCCCCCAAAAAACAACCAAACCAAACCAAACAAAAAACCCCCAAACCTTCGAGGTTATTTCTAGCAGAGAGGACAATCGAAAATACATTGGAATTTCACAGACTATTCTCAAACGTCCTGGAGGTCACTGAAGTCGCCAGGTTGGATGAAGCACCATGTGTCAACTTCAGTGCATAGACTTTTTAGATGTGCGAGAATTTGGGCTTGTTCATCTGTGTGTACAGGGCTCAAAGACGGTCGAAATGTTCTGCACACACAGAAACATACCGTTGAGTGAATCTTTTCAGTTTAGCCATTGCAGTTGTGTATTAGTTATAAGACAAGTGGATGCTTCTCAAGGCAGACGGATAAATAATTAAACTCATCCCTCTATATGTTTCAGCTTTAGGAGAAAAAAAAAATCGTTCGGATATCAATTATTTATACACCTCCATGTTTATCTTCCTCTGACGACGAATTACACAAGGGACAAGACTAATCGAAACCAGGAAAGATTATTATTATTATTTTTTAATGATTGGTAAGGGCAGGGGGAAAGATCCTGTGACTGCATTGCAAAATTAACACAGAACAAAAATACAGGGAGCTGCTCTCTCCTGATTATGATTTCAAGATGGGATCGCGGTTTTGTGGGAGCAAGATGGGGTAATCTTTCGCTCCATATTTACTGACACCATCTACGAATCATGTAGAGAAGTTACGAGGGTGCCATATTGAGAAGCTTCAGCACTAGTTTCCAGGATCCAGATTATATCGGCAGTATTGCCACAGCTCCCAGCCCCTCCACCACTAACCTCCCCAAAGCATCCGACCTCCTGCAGCAGCTGTCGGTTAAGAAAAGCTTCCAATTATTT
The DNA here is from genome assembly GCF_000687285.1 of Phaethon lepturus. Classification (NCBI taxonomy): domain Eukaryota; kingdom Metazoa; phylum Chordata; class Aves; order Phaethontiformes; family Phaethontidae; genus Phaethon; species Phaethon lepturus. The sequence continues at coordinate 384 of NW_010555158.1, read as the reverse complement.
CCAGGCGGTAGAGTCCTGTAAGAGATCTCAGTCTTACCTGTAGAGTTGTCCAAGCGATTTTCCCGCAAAATTCTTCAATCCCTCCTTGCCAGGGGTCAAAATCCTTTGTTTTACCGACTCCATTCCTGCAGGGGTGCTCGCTGGATTCTGCTCTGCTCTGAATAGGGCACTGCTACGAGCAACGATGGTTCATATTGGTTTCATCTCTTAACTTTTCCCCCTCATTCAATGGCTATCAGTGCACCTCCGGGTAAGAGGAGAGTGAAGGGAAGCGTGCGCGCCTGTGTGCGAGGGAGAGGGAGAAGGAGAGGCGGCGTGCGGAGCCGGGGGGGCGAGGGAGCGCGCCTGTGTGCGGCAGCGAGCGGGGAGCCTGAGCGCGCTGCA
>NW_010555157.1:0-763 GCF_000687285.1 Phaethon lepturus | reverse complement strand
AAATCGCTGCTCGGGGACGGGCTGTCAATCAGCCAATTGTGGTGAGCAATTGCTGTATTGGGCATCACTTGTTCTTGTACATTCCTTTGTTGGTATTATCATTGTTGTTTCCTTCTTTCTCTCTGTCCTATTAAACCGTGTTTATCTCAACCCACGAGGTTTTTTTTTCCTAATTCTCTCCCCCATCCCACTGTGGGAGGGGGAGTGAAGTGCTTAGTTGCCAGCTGGGGCTAAACCACGCAACCATAAAAGTATTAATCCAAAGATTATTAAAGCTATAAATTAAATTAACACGTTCCAATGTACTTATAATTAGACTTCCCATAACATATTTACGTGGAGTGTAGCTCTACAGTGTAACAGAAAATTACATCAGTGTATTAAGAGCAGGATAAAAACCACAACACTGTGGAAACGGTTCAACAGCAGATAACAGTAGAAACACCACAAAAAAAACAAAAAGTATTTTTGTGTATCACTATGAATTATAAGAAATAGTGTGTCCTAACTTACAGGATTCAGAGCTGTGGTTCAGGTATGAAGACTTCTATTCCTCTTACTGCTCTGTTGGGTGAGCTACCAGCTTGCTTTGTCATTCTGTGCCTCCATTTCCCTGTCTATTGAATGAAGCTAAGGTATTTTCCCAAGATACTCTAAATCTCTAGCAGATAGCTATTTCTCACCTATTGGGATCTTCCCAATGGATGGGAAGGAAATAAAAAATTTAGTAGACTTCTGTAAGACCTTTGACATGGTCTCCCAC
>NW_010555156.1:2694-8095 GCF_000687285.1 Phaethon lepturus | reverse complement strand
GTTTCGGGAGCCAGGCTGCAGGACGCAGCAACTAATTCACCTGAGGAGACAAGCAATATTTATTCACCCTCGCGCTTTAATTCGTTGCTGATTGATAATCAGCAGCTGATATCCCTCCTTCGTACCGATTTAGAGGAGTTCAGCCTCGCACTTGCCCAAAGCTAGACGAGCTGCTGTCAGGATTTCTACTAAAGCTCTGTTTAACTGCAGTGAAACGCTGAAACCAGGAAACTCCTGGGCATAGACCTCACTGGACTATTGCTTGCTGCTAGGCATTGCTGCTATCTTCCGTCTTTATTTTGTACGCCATTTACCATTGGGTCATCTCAGCAGGACGTCCGAAGTGCTCCTTCCCTGGTTATTAGTAATAAATGATCTAGCAGAGCGAATCCAGCCAGGGTGTTCGCTCCTCTGGTCTAACCTCTAAGCAAACTCCAAAGGAAGACAAGAGGAATAAGGGACTTGATCTGCCTCCACCTGATCTGAAACCCCATGTGGTGAGGGGTCAATCGGAGACCAGCACCAATAAACTGGGACTGCAGAAAAGCCCAGGACAGACCAGTTGGGCGACTCTCGCAGGTCTCCCCGAGTGCTGCCGCCCCGGGGGTCCCAGGTGCTGGGAAGCAGCGCCCAGCAGCCCGTCTGCTTCCCCAAACAACAGCCAGAAAGGGTGGGGAGCTGCCAGACACCTTCCCAGCCTCTCTTCGTCTCCGTCTGAATTTCACTCTCAGATTAGCATAGATATACTAACGGCAGCTCTCCTCAGCCTACGCCGTGCTTTAACAAAGGTACGGCCGCTTTTGCCTTTGGCCTGACAGACGTGGTTTGTCACCAGCGTCGAACCACAGTTTTAACGAGTGGCTAGGATTTACTGGTACAGCTGTCTGCTTCAGTCGATAATTTCCTGTGAACTAGAATTACTTAAAGTCCACGCCTACAAGAGAGATATTTTCTAAGAGCAATTTTTATAACTGAAAAAAAAATTCAGTTAGTGGGAAAAATTGCTTTTTAGTGAAAGCAGAGTGACAGCTACAGAAATACATATTCCTTACCCCTTTGTCAGAATGACCAACTCGGATCAGGGGAGAGGTGCCGTATAAGTCAGAACCCATTATATTGCCTTTGTTTTAGGAAGAGCTCAAAAAATTGAAGCCCTTTCTCAGAACCCAGGGTCTGAAGCAGACAGGGTCAGCTCACGTGCTCTCGCTCACATAGGTGAGGAGATGCCATGCCCCCCCAGCAGTAGTAGGGCTCCCACCGACACTCTGGAGGAACTCCTCACTGATTTAAGTAATTCATCTCCCAGCTCATGAAGAGAAAGAAGTTTTTTCCTTTGTTCCCCAAAAAAGACAATGCACATCAACACCACCTGAGGCAGTTGAGTTTGTTACAGCAAGGGCCCCAGCTGCTCCCCGAGGGAAGGGGACCAAGGGCAACCCCCGCAAGGGCACTGCCTCACCCCCCTGAGCCCAGGCACAGCCCCAGAGCCAGCAAGGGATGAACAGGTCCAGGACACACCCAAGGAGCCCAGTCAGGAGCAAAAAGGAGGTAGGATGAGACGAGCAGCAACACGCTTGCAAGGAGCCATCCAGGAGACAACGACCTACAGCACCAGTCCAAGGAGCGCAGGCAGCAACAGGGCTGCAGACCAGCATAGCTCAGAGAGCACCAGCCTTGGGCTGAGCTTAACTAGGGTCCAGGACCCACGGTCAGAGGGTGGGTGAGGTCCCAGGTGAGGCTGCTCAGGGCCATTAAGTCCACGTGAGGCCCTGACACATATACCTGATGATGATATTAATTTTAAATATGGTTTAAATACTGTTTTTTTCCCGTGCGAGACCAAAAGCAGACAACAGCCACGTACCAGAACCTCTCCCAAGATGATCCTGTAATAAAGCCCCGTGGCTCTGCTGAACCACGGGTCTCTGATTACAAGCAGCCCACTCCCAGATTAGATCTCACCCTGGCTGATGAAGAAGCTGGGCTGGTAACAGGCAGTGGCAGTGTGGTCAAATTTAAGTGACCTTTTTTTTCCCTGAGTTCACAAATTTCCCAGGTTAATGCCAGCCCAGAAAAAGCGCATCACTCAGTTTAAAAACTAAGCCCCCTTTAGTCGGTTTGACTTTCTCATACGCCAACTCTGCTGGGGCAGAGCTCAAAGGAACAGAAATGCCTGGCTTTAGGCGGTCAGAACTGAATAAATGCATGATAAATTTATTTTTCCTAAAATCCAGCATGTGTAGACAGTGTTGCCCACCCTTCCTTCCACATCTTCCCTGTCTGGGGCCGAGTCTTCTTCCTTATCTTCCGCGAGCGGTTCTGACATTCTCCAGATACACACATGAGGTCATGCAGAGACTTTTGGCGAAGTACCCTGCTTATCCACAACGCTTGCACGCAGAGGAGGTTGGGGACATCTTCCCACATTTGAACCACAGGGAGAGTTTTATCTCTGCAGGATCCCCAAAGACACAATACAAATGTTTGCCTTACGCCGTTTCGCTCCTTAACAAGGCCCTTACGGCTTTCAAGGGAATAGATTGCAGGGCTGTGCCAAAACTGGCAGCTTCCTGGAGAATTTGCAGCAGATAACTTTAAACAGGGTGAAGGTAAAGAGGACACCCAGTAAACCACAAGTCACAGTGAAATGGAATAATAAAACAGAAGAGAAGATTGGGAAAAACTGTGTGCTAAAGAAATGGTTTCTTCAGCAAAGCCAGAACGGGGCTTTTAGCAAATAACACCGATGGCTAATTAAACTGCTCCTACTCTTTATATTTGCTTTTTACGAACTTGCTTCTCTCTGGTATAGAGACAATGAAGAACTCGTGTTTTCAAGCAAAGCTGATGTGCCAAATTGTGATCTCAGTGGAACTGGTGGAAACGCACATAAAACATCCCCTTGGGGGAATGGGAATTGTGGGGTTCGGAAAAGAGCCCCTGCTCACATAAATGGAGTTTCATTATTTGGTATGTGAGTTCATTATAAGTGGGTTCAATTATATTTCATCAGTGAAGAGAAAATAGTCTTTTCATCCAATGTATCTGGTTGAGTTGAATGCTAAGCACATCTGACGCAGCTTTTGGAAAAAAAACAAAACAAGAACAGTAGCCATGTGAAAAAACAAACAAAATGACTAAGGCATCTCGGCGCCTCAGCGAGCTCTCTTTTCTCACGGAGCCATCGGATAAAGAAGTGAATGAAGTACAGTAGCTTAACATGCACCGCATGAGTGTGTGCGGTGCCACATTTGCTGATTTACTAACTCGTTTTGTTTGAGGGGCACTTGAAAGGCTTTGACATTTACAGCTCTGCAGGCAAATGTGAAAGGAAAGAATAGATGCTGTATCTCCAAGCTCCCGGCTTCTGGTAAATGTCTACTCGAAGCGCCAGCAGTCCACATGAAATCAGGAGGCACTATTAGCCGCAGAGCTTCCCAGGTCTGTCTGCGGACACTATTAGAGCAACTACGTCAACAGTCAGTAGGGTTGAAAATGTAAATCGACCTCTCACCGAGATGTGAAGTCTCTCAATGGAAAGTTGTAGTGCCTTTACCAAGTTTTTATTCAAACACCGTGCAAGCCGGCTTCAGAAAACAGCCCAGAGCCTGCGGTTAGCAGCCGTGTATCAGTTAACGAGCATACACTGAGTATCCTAAGATGTTTAAGTCAAAGGGGTTTTAGGATGCTTTCTGGGACTTTAACTGCAAGGACAGCTTTGTTTCTGTGTGAGTCACACACTATACAAATGTTTATTCTACTGTATGTCTCCTGCTTCACAAGGGCCTCACAGCTTTCAAGGATGGAGCACACGGGCGTACCAGGAGCCGACAAGCACATCTCCGCACTCAGCCGTGTTATTTCTCACAAAGGTAGCTGTTACATTTTGATCTGTCAAGCCTGAAAGCTTTTTGTCTTTCTAAATCAATCAGTGGAACCCGTTTTTGATACCATGGGTGTTTCGAAGCTCTTCACTTCAGCCTTAGCCGTCTTGGTGTTGGATTCGTTGGTCCAGCATCGTTTTTCTACTCTGCCATGCAACGCAGCCTCTGTTTGTCTGCTGCTTGCTGGTAGGCAGCACTGTAGGAGTCTGCAGTTGTCCGTACATCCAGTTATTCTCTGTCAGTCCTTCCCACCTATTTGGCAGGACCCTGCCTATTCAGTTAGGATTTTTCACCCACAAGAGGAGTGGCATGGTAAAGACTAAGGGGAGCAGGGGAGGAAGCAAGGTGGAGCAGGAGGTGAAATCACAGAATCACAGAATCACAGAAACACTAGTTTGGAAAGGACCTTCAAGATCATCAAGTCCAACCATTAATCCAGCGCCACCATGTCCCCCTAAACCCTGTCCTGAAGTGCCACATCCACATGTTTCTTGAACACTTCCAGAGATGGCGACTCCACCACCTCCCTGGGCAGCCTGTTCCAATGCCTGACCACCCTCTCAGTGAAGAATTTTTTCCTAATATCCAATCTAAACCGCCCCTGGCGCAACTTGAAGCCATTTCCTCTTGTCCTATCACTAGTTACTTGGGAGAAGAGGCCAACACCTTCGTCGCCACAACCCCCTTTCAGGTAGTTGCAGAGAGCGATGAGGTCTCCCCTCAGCCTCCTCTTCTCCAGACTGAACAGCCCCAGTTCCCTCAGATGCTCCTCATAAGACTTGTGCTCCAGACCCCTCACCAGCTTCGTTGCCCTTCTCTGGACACACTCCAGCACCTCAATGTCCTTCTTGTAGTTAGGAGCCCAACACTGAACACAGGATTCAAGGTGCAGCCTCACCAGTGCCGAGTACAGGGGCACGATCACTTCCCTACTCCGGCTGGCCACACTATTCCTGATACAGGCCAGGACGCTGTTGGCCTTCTTGGCCACCTGGGCACACTGGCGGCTCATGTTCAGCCGGCTGTCAGCTAGCACCCCCAGGTCCTTTTCCGCCGGGTTGCTCTCCAGATGGAGATGAGATGGAGAAGAGGAAAAAGCAAAGATAGCAATGGAGTAGGAAAGCAATGAAAAGATACAGGGGAAATACGATGATTAAGACCAGCAGGGAGTGAGAGGGATGATGACAACTGTTTTCACAAGAGGAATGGGGCAGTGCTGATTCTGTAACATGTAAATTGCAAAATATTTTTTACAGATTTTTCGTGCAGTCTTGCTCAACTGGAAACCTGCATGGACAGTAATTGCCTGCAGGAGTAGGAAAGCAATGAAAAGATACAGGGGAAATACGATGATTAAGACCAGCAGGGAGTGAGAGGGATGATGACAACTGTTTTCACAAGAGGAATGGGGCAGTGCTGATTCTGTAACATGTAAATTGCAAAATATTTTTTACAGATTTTTCGTGCAGTCTTGCTCAACTGGAAACCTGCATGGACAGTAATTGCCTGCATTTCCT